>NW_026904284.1:0-47210 GCF_024500275.1 Phycodurus eques | reverse complement strand
AAACGATGCTTTCCCAGTAAAATCTCTGGCTATTTAGAGTAGAACTCTGCCCTTTATATTAGTTACAGGCAGTTTTTTGAATCCAAAAGCTTTGGTTGGAGTTTTATACACATTTGCAGTTTTTTATTGCTTAAAAACGCTTCCCAGGGCCTGCTGTACACGTTTTCTATTTTGACTCATAACTTCAAAAAGGATGTTTTCCCAGTAAAATCTCTGGCTATTTAGAGTAGAACTCTGCCCTTTATACTAGTTACAGGCAGTTTTTTGAATCCAAAAGCTTTGGTTGGAGTTTCACACACATTTGCTGTTGTTTATTGCTTAAAAACGCTTCCCAGCGCCTGCTGTACACGTTTTCTATTTTGACTCATAACTTCAAAAAGGATGCTTTCCCAGTAAAATCTCTGGCTATTTAGATTAGAACTCTGACCCTTATACTAGTTACAGGCAGTTTTTGAATCCAAAAGCTTTGGTTGGAGTTTTACACACATTTGCAGTTTTTTATTGCTTAAAAACGCTTCCCAGCGCCTGGCTGTACACTTTTTTTATTTTGAATCATAACTTCACAAAGGATGCTTTCCCAGTAAAATCTCTGGCTATTTAGAGTAGAACTCTGCCCTTTATACTCGTTACAGGCAGTTTTTTGAATCCAAAAGCTTTGGTTGGAGTTTTACACACATTTGCATTTTTTTATTGTTTAAAAACGCTTCCCAGCGCCTGGCTGTACACGTTTTCTATTTTGACTCATATCTTCAAAAAGGATGGTTTCCCAGTAAAATCTCTGGCTATTTAGTGTAGAACTCTGCCCTTTTTACTAGTTACAGGCAGTTTTTTGAATCCAAAAGCTTTGGTTGGAGTTTTACACACATTTGCATTTTTTTATTGTTTAAAAACGCTTCCCAGCGCCTGGCTGTACACATTTTTTATTTTGACTCATAACTTCACAAAGGATGCTTTCCCAGTAAAATCTCTTGCTTTTTAGAATAGAACTCTCCCCTTTATACTAGTTACAGGCAGTGGTTTGAATCCCAAAGCTTTGGTTGGAGTTTTACACACATTTGCTTTTTTTTTTGCTTAAAAATGCTTCCCAGCGCCTGCTGTACACTTTTTTTATTTTAACTCATAACTTCACAAAGGATGCTGTCCAAGTAAATTCTCTTGCATTTTAGAGTTAGACTCTCCCCTGTATACTAGTTACATGCAGTGGTTTGAATCCCAAAGCTTTGGTTTGAGTTTTACACACATTTGCAGTTTTTATTGTTTAAAAATGCTTCCCAGCGCCTGCTGTACACTTTTTTTATTTTGACTCATAACTTCACAAAGGATGCTTTCCAAGAATATTCTCTTGCATTTTAGAGTAAAACTCTCCCCTTTACACAAGTTACAGGCAGTGGTTTGAATCCCAAAACTTTGGTTGCAGTTTTACACACACTTGCAGTTTTTATTGCTTAAAAATGCTTCCCAGCTCCCTCTGCTATACACATTTTTTATTTTGACACATAACTTCACAAAGGATGCTTTCCCAGGAAGGTCTCCTGCTTTTTAGAGTAGAACTACACCGTGTATACGAGTTGCAGGCAGTGGTTTGTATCCCAAATTCTTTGGTTGGAGTTTTACACACATTTGCAGTTTTTATTGCTTAAAAATGCTTCCCAGCACTCTCTGGTATACACATTTTTTATTTTGACTCATAACTTCACAAAGGATGCTTTCCAAGTAAATTCTCTGGCATTTTAGAGTAAAACTCTCCCATTTATACTAGTTACAGGCAGTGGTTTGAAGACCAAAGCTTTGGTTGGTGTTTTACACACATTTGCTGTTTTTCTTGCTTAAAAATGCTTCCCAGCGCCTGCTGTACACTTTTTATATTTTCACTCATAACTTCACAAAGGATGCTTTCCCAGGAAAGTCTCTTGCTTTTTAGAGTAGAACTCTCCCCTGTATACTAGTTACAGGCAGTGGTTTGAATCCCAAAGCTTTGGTTGCAGTTTTACACACACTTGCAGTTTTTATTGCTTAAAAATGCTTCCCAGCTCCCTCTGCTATACACATTTTTTATTTTGACACATAACTTCACAAAGGATGCTTTCCAAGTAGATTCTCTGGCATTTTAGAGTAAAACTCTCCCATTTATACTAGTTACAGGCAATGGTTTGAAGACCAAAGCTTTGGTTGGAGTTTTACACACATTAGCTGTTTTTCTTGCTTAAAAATGCTTCCCAGCGCCTGCTGTACACTTTTTATATTTTCACTCATAACTTCACAAAGGATGCTTTCCCAGGAAAGTCTCTTGCTTTTTAGAGTAGAACTCTCCCCTGTATACTAGTTACAGGCAGTGGTTTGAATCCCAAAGCTTTGGTTGCAGTTTTAATCACATTTGCAGTTTTTATCGCTTAAAAATGCTTCCCAGCTCCCTCTGCTGTACATTTTTGTTATTGTAACTCATAACTTCACAAAGGATGTTTTCCCAGTAAATTCTCTTGATTTTTGAGGAAAACTTTCCCCTTTATACTAGTTACAGGCAGTGGTTTGAATCCCAAAGCTTTGGTTGGAGTTTGACACACATTTGCAGCTTTTATCGCTTAAAAATGCTTCCCAGTGCCTGCTGTCCACTTTTTTTTATTTTCACTCATAACTTCACAAAGGATGCTTTCCCAGTAAAGTCTCTTCCTTTTTAGAGGAGAACTCTCCCCTTTTTACGAGTAACAGGCAGTGGTTTTAATCCCAAAGCTTTGGTTGGAGTTTTACACACATTTGCAGTTTTTATCGCTTAAAAATGCTTCCCAGCGCCTGCTGTACACTTTTTTGATTTTCACTCATTACTTCATAAAGGATGCTTTCCCAATAAAGTCTATTGCTTTTTAGAGTAGAACTCTGCCCGTTTTACTAGTTCCAGGCAGTGGTTTGAATCCCAAAGCTTTGGTTGGAGGTTTACACACATTTGCAGTTTTTATCGCTTAAATATGCTTCGCAGCGCCTGCTGTACACTTTTTTTATTTTGACTCATAACTTCACAAAGGATGCTTTCCCAGTAAAGTCTCTTGCCTTTTAGAGTAGACCTCTCCCCTTTATACTAGTTTCAGGCAGTGGTTTGAATCCCAAAGCTTTGGTTGGAGTTTTACACACATTTGCAGTTTTTATCGCTTAAAAATGCTTCCCATCTCCCTCTGCTGTATACTTTTTTTATTTTGACTCATAACTTCACAAAGGATGCTTTCCCAGTAAAGTCTCTTGCTTTTTAGAGTAGAACTCTCCCCTGTATGCTAGTTACAGGCAGTGGTTTGAATCCCAAAGCTTTTGCTTGGGTTTTACACACATTTGCAGTTTTTATTGCTGAAAAATGCTTCCCAGCTCCCTCTGCTGTACACTTTTTTTTATTGTGACTCATAACTTCACAAAGGATGCTTTCCCAGTAAGTTCTCTTGCTTTTTAGAGTAGATCTCTCCCCTTTATACGAGTTACAGGCAGTGGTTTGAATCCCAAAGCTTTGGTTGGAGTTTTTCACACATTCGCAGTTTTTATTGCTTAAAAATGCTTCCCAGCTCCTGCTGTACACATTTTTTATTTTGACTCATACCTTCACAAAGGATGCTTTCCCAGTAAAATCTCTTGCTTTTTAGAATAGAACTCTCCCCTTTATACTTGTTACAGGCAGTGGTTTGAATCCCAAAGCTTTGGTTGGAGTTTTACACACATTTGCTGTTTTTATTGCTTAAAAATGCTTCCCAGCGCCTGGTGTACACTTTTTTTATTTTGACTCGTAACTTCACAAAGGATGCTTTCCAAGAATATTCTCTTGCATTTTAGAGTAAAACTCTCCCCTTTACACTAGTTACAGGCAGTGGTTTGAATCCCAAAGCTTTGGTAGGAGTTTTACACACATTTGCTGTTTTTTTTGCTTAAAAATGCTTCCCAGCGCCTGCTGTACACTTTTTTTATTTTAACTCATAACTTCACAAAGGATGCTGTCCAAGTAAATTCTCTTGCATTTTAGAGTTAGACTCTCCCCTGTATACTAGTTACATGCAGTGGTTTGAATCCCAAAGCTTTGGTTTGAGTTTTACACACATTTGCAGTTTTTATTGTTTAAAAATGCTTCCCAGCGCCTGCTGTGCAATTTTTTTATTTTGACTCATAACTTCAAAAAGGATGCTTTCCCGGTAAAATCTCTGGCTATTTAGAGTAGAACTCTGCCCTTTATACTGGTTGCAGGCAGTTTTTTTAATCCAAAAGCTTTGGTTGGAGTTTTACACACATTTGCAGTTTTTTATTGCTTAAAAACGCTTCCCAGCGCCTGCTGTACACGTTTTCTATTTTGACTCATAACTTACAAAAACGATGCTTTCCCAGTATAATCTCTGGCTATTTAGAGTAGAACTCTGCCCTTTATACTAGTTACAGACAGTTTTTTAAATCCAAAAGCTTTGGTTGGAGTTTTACACACATTTGCAGTTTTTTATTGCTTAAAAACACTTCCCAGCTCCTGCTGTACACGTTTTCTATTTTGACTCATAACTTAAAAAACGATGCTTTCCCAGTAAAATCTCTGGCTATTTAGAGTAGAACTCTGCCCTTTATATTAGTTACAGGCAGTTTTTTGAATCCAAAAGCTTTGGTTGGAGTTTTACACACATTTGCAGTTTTTTATTGCTTAAAAACGCTTCCCAGGGCCTGCTGTACACGTTTTCTATTTTGACTCATAACTTCAAAAAGGATGTTTTCCCAGTAAAATCTCTGGCTATTTAGAGTAGAACTCTGCCCTTTATACTAGTTACAGGCAGTTTTTTGAATCCAAAAGCTTTGGTTGGAGTTTTACACACATTTGCTGTTTTTTATTGCTTAAAAACGCTTCCCAGCGCCTGGCTGTACACTTTTTTTATTTTGAATCATAACTTCACAAAGGATGCTTTCCCAGTAAAATCTCTGGCTATTTAGAGTAGAACTCTGCCCTTTATACTCGTTACAGGCAGTTTTTTGAATCCAAAAGCTTTGGTTGGAGTTTTACACACATTTGCATTTTTTTATTGTTTAAAAACGCTTCCCAGCGCCTGGCTGTACACGTTTTCTATTTTGACTCATATCTTCAAAAAGGATGGTTTCCCAGTAAAATCTCTGGCTATTTAGAGTAGAACTCTGCCCTTTTTACTAGTTACAGGCAGTTTTTTGAATCCAAAAGCTTTGGTTGGAGTTTTACACACATTTGCATTTTTTTATTGTTTAAAAACGCTTCCCAGCGCCTGGCTGTACACATTTTTTATTTTGACTCATAACTTCACAAAGGATGCTTTCCCAGTAAAATCTCTTGCTTTTTAGAATAGAACTCTCCCCTTTATACTAGTTACAGGCAGTGGTTTGAATCCCAAAGCTTTGGTTGGAGTTTTACACACATTTGCTTTTTTTTTTGCTTAAAAATGCTTCCCAGCGCCTGCTGTACACTTTTTTTATTTTAACTCATAACTTCACAAAGGATGCTGTCCAAGTAAATTCTCTTGCATTTTAGAGTTAGACTCTCCCCTGTATACTAGTTACATGCAGTGATTTGAATCCCAAAGCTTTGGTTTGAGTTTTACACACATTTGCAGTTTTTATTGTTTAAAAATGCTTCCCAGCGCCTGCTGTACACTTTTTTTATTTTGACTCATAACTTCACAAAGGATGCTTTCCAAGAATATTCTCTTGCATTTTAGAGTAAAACTCTCCCCTTTACACAAGTTACAGGCAGTGGTTTGAATCCCAAAACTTTGGTTGCAGTTTTACACACACTTGCAGTTTTTATTGCTTAAAAATGCTTCCCAGCTCCCTCTGCTATACACATTTTTTATTTTGACACATAACTTCACAAAGGATGCTTTCCCAGGAAGGTCTCCTGCTTTTTAGAGTAGAACTACACCGTGTATACGAGTTGCAGGCAGTGGTTTGTATCCCAAATTCTTTGGTTGGAGTTTTACACACATTTGCAGTTTTTATTGCTTAAAAATGCTTCCCAGCACTCTCTGCTATACACATTTTTTATTTTGACTCATAACTTCACAAAGGATGCTTTCCAAGTAAATTCTCTGGCATTTTAGAGTAAAACTCTCCCATTTATACTAGTTACAGGCAGTGGTTTGAAGACCAAAGCTTTGGTTGGAGTTTTACACACATTTGCTGTTTTTCTTGCTTAAAAATGCTTCCCAGCGCCTGCTGTACACTTTTTATATTTTCACTCATAACTTCACAAAGGATGCTTTCCCAGGAAAGTCTCTTGCTTTTTAGAGTAGAACTCTCCCCTGTATACTAGTTACAGGCAGTGGTTTGAATCCCAAAGCTTTGGTTGCAGTTTTACACACACTTGCAGTTTTTATTGCTTAAAAATGCTTCCCAGCTCCCTCTGCTATACACATTTTTTATTTTGACACATAACTTCACAAAGGATGCTTTCCAAGTAGATTCTCTGGCATTTTAGAGTAAAACTCTCCCATTTATACTAGTTACAGGCAATGGTTTGAAGACCAAAGCTTTGGTTGGAGTTTTACACACATTAGCTGTTTTTCTTGCTTAAAAATGCTTCCCAGCGCCTGCTGTACACTTTTTATATTTTCACTCATAACTTCACAAAGGATGCTTTCCCAGTAAGTTCTCTTGCTTTTTAGAGTAGATCTCTCCCCTTTATACGAGTTACAGGCAGTGGTTTGAATCCCAAAGCTTTGGTTGGAGTTTTTCACACATTTGCAGTTTTTATTGCTTAAAAATGCTTCCCAGCTCCTGCTGTACACATTTTTTATTTTGACTCATACCTTCACAAAGGATGCTTTCCCAGTAAAATCTCTTGCTTTTTAGAATAGAACTCTCCCCTTTATACTTGTTACAGGCAGTGGTTTGAATCCCAAAGCTTTGGTTGGAGTTTTACACGCATTTGCTGTTTTTATTGCTTAAAAATGCTTCCCAGCGCCTGCTGTACACTTTTTTTATTTTGACTCATAACTTCACAAAGGATGCTTTCCAAGAATATTCTCTTGCATTTTAGAGTAAAACTCTCCCCTTTACACTAGTTACAGGCAGTGGTTTGAATCCCAAAGCTTTGGTAGGAGTTTTACACACATTTGCTGTTTTTTTTTGCTTAAAAATGCTTCCCAGCGCCTGCTGTACACTTTTTTTATTTTAACTCATAACTTCACAAAGGATGCTGTCCAAGTAAATTCTCTTGCATTTTAGAGTTAGACTCTCCCCTGTATACTAGTTACATGCAGTGGTTTGAATCCCAAAGCTTTGGTTTGAGTTTTACACACATTTGCTGTTTTTCTTGCTTAAAAATGCTTCCCAGCGCCTGCTGTACACTTTTTATATTTTCACTCATAACTTCACAAAGGATGCTTTCCCAGGAAAGTCTCTTGCTTTTTAGAGTAGAACTCTCCCCTGTATACTAGTTACAGGGAGTGGTTTGAATCCCAAAGCTTTGGTTGCAGTTTTACACACACTTGCAGTTTTTATTGCTTAAAAATGCTTCCCAGCTCCCTCTGCTATACACATTTTTTATTTTGACACATAACTTCACAAAGGATGCTTTCCAAGTAGATTCTCTGGCATTTTAGAGTAAAACTCTCCCATTTATACTAGTTACAGGCAATGGTTTGAAGACCAAAGCTTTGGTTGGAGTTTTACACACATTAGCTGTTTTTCTTGCTTAAAAATGCTTCCCAGCGCCTGCTGTACACTTTTTATATTTTCACTCATAACTTCACAAAGGATGCTTTCCCAGTAAGTTCTCTTGCTTTTTAGAGTAGATCTCTCCCCTTTATACGAGTTACAGGCAGTGGTTTGAATCCCAAAGCTTTGGTTGGAGTTTTTCACACATTTGCAGTTTTTATTGCTTAAAAATGCTTCCCAGCTCCTGCTGTACACATTTTTTATTTTGACTCATACCTTCACAAAGGATGCTTTCCCAGTAAAATCTCTTGCTTTTTAGAATAGAACTCTCCCCTTTATACTTGTTACAGGCAGTGGTTTGAATCCCAAAGCTTTGGTTGGAGTTTTACACGCATTTGCTGTTTTTATTGCTTAAAAATGCTTCCCAGCGCCTGCTGTACACTTTTTTTATTTTGACTCATAACTTCACAAAGGATGCTTTCCAAGAATATTCTCTTGCATTTTAGAGTAAAACTCTCCCCTTTACACTAGTTACAGGCAGTGGTTTGAATCCCAAAGCTTTGGTAGGAGTTTTACACACATTTGCTGTTTTTTTTTGCTTAAAAATGCTTCCCAGCGCCTGCTGTACACTTTTTTTATTTTAACTCATAACTTCACAAAGGATGCTGTCCAAGTAAATTCTCTTGCATTTTAGAGTTAGACTCTCCCCTGTATACTAGTTACATGCAGTGGTTTGAATCCCAAAGCTTTGGTTTGAGTTTTACACACATTTGCAGTTTTTATTGTTTAAAAATGCTTCCCAGCGCCTGCTGTACACTTTTTTTATTTTGACTCATAACTTCACAAAGGATGCTTTCCAAGAATATTCTCTTGCATTTTAGAGTAAAACTCTCCCCTTTACACAAGTTACAGGCAGTGGTTTGAATCCCAAAACTTTGGTTGGAGTTTTACACACATTTGCAGTTTTTATCGCTTAAAAATGCTTCCCAGCTTCCTCTGCTGTACACTTTTTTTATTGTAACTCACAACTTCACAAAGGATGCTTTCCGAGTTAATTCTCCTGCTTTTTAGAGTAAAACTATCCCTTTATTCTAGTTACAGGCAGTGGTTTGAATCCCAAAGCTTTGGTTGGAGGTTCACACACATTTGCAGTTTTTATCGCTTAAAAATGCTTCCCAGCGCCTGCGGTACACTTTTTTTATTTTGACTCATAACTTCACAAAGGATGCTTTCCCAATAAATTATCTTGATTTTTAGAGTAGAACTCTCCCCTTTATACTCGTTACAGGCTGTGGTTTGAATCCCAAAGCTTTGGTTTGAGTTTTACACATTTGCAGTTTTTATTGCTTAAAAAGGCTTCCCAGCGCCTGCTGTACACTTTTTTTATTTTGACTCATAACTTCACAAAGGATGCTTTCCAAGAATATTCTCTTGCATTTTAGAGTAAAACTCTCCCCTTTACACAAGTTACAGGCAGTGGTTTGAATCCCAAAACTTTGGTTGGAGTTTTACACACATTTGCAGTTTTTATCGCTTAAAAATGCTTCCCAGCTTCCTCTGCTGTACACTTTTTTTATTGTAACTCACAACTTCACAAAGGATGCTTTCCGAGTTAATTCTCCTGCTTTTTAGAGTAAAACTATCCCTTTATTCTAGTTACAGGCAGTGGTTTGAATCCCAAAGCTTTGGTTGGAGGTTCACACACATTTGCAGTTTTTATCGCTTAAAAATGCTTCCCAGCGCCTGCGGTACACTTTTTTTATTTTGACTCATAACTTCACAAAGGATGCTTTCCCAATAAATTATCTTGATTTTTAGAGTAGAACTCTCCCCTTTATACTCGTTACAGGCTGTGGTTTGAATCCCAAAGCTTTGGTTTGAGTTTTACACATTTGCAGTTTTTATTGCTTAAAAAGGCTTCCCAGCTCTCTCTGCTGTACACTTTTTTTATTTTCACTCATAACTTCACAAAGGATGCTTTCCCAGTAAAGTCTCTTGCTTTTTAAAGTAGAACTCTCCCCATTATGCTATCTCCAGGCAGTGGTTTGAATCCCAAAGCTTTGGTTGGAGTTTTACACACATTTGCATTTTTTATCGCATAAAAATGTATCCCAGTGCCTGCTGTACACTTTTTTTATTTTGACTCAGAACTTCACCTAGAATGGTTTCCCAGTAAATTCTCTTGCTTTTTTAAGGAGAACTCTACCCTTTATAGTAGTTACAGGCAGTGGTTTGAATCCCAAAGCTTTGGCTTGGGTTTTACACACATTTGCAGTTTTTATTGCTGAAAAATGCTTCCCAGCTCCCTCTGCTGTACACTTTTTTTTATTGTGACTCATAACTTCACAAAGGATGCTTTCACAGTAAATTCTCTTGCTTTTTAGAGTAGATCTCTCCCCTTTATACGAGTTACAGGCAGTGGTTTGAATCCCAAAGCTTTGGTTGGAGTTTTTCACACATTTGCAGTTTTTTTTGCTTAAAAATGCTTCCCAGCTCCTGCTGTACACATTTTTTATTTTGACTCATAACTTCACAAAGGATGCTTTCCCAGTAAAATCTCTTGCTTTTTATAATAGAACTCTCCCCTTTATACTAATTAAAGGCAGTGGTTTGAATCCCAAAGCTTTGGTTGGAGGTTTAAAAACATTTGCAGTATTTATTGCTGTAACATGCTTCCCAGCGCCTGCTGTACACTTTTTTTATTTTCACTCATAACTTCACAAAGGATGCTTTCCCAGGAAGGTCTCCTGCTTTTTAGAGTAGAACTACACCCTGTATACGAGTTGCAGGCAGTGGTTTGAATCCCAAATTCTTTGGTTGGAGTTTTACACACATTTGCTGTTTTTATTGCTTAAAAATGCTTCCCAGCTCCCTCTGCTGTATACTTTTTTTATTGTAACTCATAACTTCACAAAGGATGCTTTCCCAGTAAAGTCTCCTTCTTTTTAGAGTAGAACTCTCCCCTTTATACTCGTTACAGGCAGTGGTTTGAATCCCAAAGCTTTGGTTGGAGTTTTACACACATTGGCTGTTTGTATTGCTTAAAAATGCTTCCCAGCGACTGCTGTACACTTTTTTTATTTTCACACATAACTTCACAAAGGATGCTTTCCCAGTAAAGTCTCTTGCATTTTGGAGTAAAACGCTCCCCTTTATACTAGTTACAGGCAGTGGTTTGAACCCCAAAGCTTTGGTTGGGGTTTTATACACATTTGCAGTTTTTATCGCTTAAAAATGCTTCCCAGCGCCTGCTGTACACTTTTTTTATTTTGACTCATAACTTCACAAAGGATGCTTTCCAAGTAAATTCTCTTGCATTTTAGAGTAAAACTCTCCCCTTTATACTAGTTACAGGCAGTGGTTTGAATCCCAAAGCTTTGGTAGGAGTTTTACACACATTTGCAGTTTTTATCGCTTAAAAATGCTTCCCAGCGCCTGCTCTACACTTTTTTGATATTGACTCATAACTTCACAAAGGATGCTTTCCCAGTAAATTCTCTTGCATTTCAGAGTCGAACTTTCCTCTTGATACTAGTTACAGGCAGTGGTTTGAACCCCAAAGCTTTGGTTGGAGTTTTTACACACATTTGCTGTTTTTATCGCTTAAAAATGTTTCCCAGCTTCCTCTGCTGTACACTTTTTTTCTTGTAACTCATAACTTCACAAAGGATGCTTTCCAAGTAAATTCTCTTGCATTTTAAAGTCGAACACTCCCCTTGATACTAGTTACAGGCAGTGGTTTGAATCCCAAAGCTTTGGTTGGAGTTTTACACACATTTGCAGTTTTTATTGTTTAAAAATGCTTCCCAGCTCCCTCTGCTGTACACTTTTTTTATTATAACTCATAACTTCACAAAGGATGCTTTCCCTTTAAATTCTCTTGCTTTTTAGATTCAAACTCTCCCCTTTATAAGAGTTACAGGCAGTGGTTTGAATCCCAAAGCTTTGGTTGGAGTTTTACATACATTTGCAGTTTTTATTGCTTAGAAATGCTTCCCTGTGGCTGCTGTAAATTCTCTTGCTTTTTAGTCGAACTTTGATCCCCTTGATACTAGTTACAGGCAGTGGTTTGAATCCCAAAGCTTTGGTTGCAGTTTTACACACATTTGATGTATTTATTGCCTAAAAATGCTTCCCAGCGCCTGCTGTACACCTTTTTTATTTTGACTCATCACTTCACAAAGGATGCTTTCCCAATAAAGTCTCTTGTTTTTTGGAGTATAATCTCCCCGTTATACTAGTTAGAGGCAGTGGTTTGAATCCCAAAGCTTTGGTTGGAGTTTGACAAACATTTGCAGTTTTTATTGCTGAAAAACGCTTCCCAGCGCCTGCTGTACATTTTTTTTTTTTGACTCATAACTTCACAAAGGATGCTTTTCAAGTAAATTCTCTTGCATTTAAGAGTAAAACTCTCCCCTTTATACTAGTTACAGGCAGTGGTTTGAATCCCAAAGCTTTGGTTGGAGTTTTACACACATTGGCTGTTTTTATTGCTTAAAAATGCTTCCCAGCGACCGCTGTACACTTTTTTTTATTTTCACACATAACTTCACAAAGGATGCTTTCCCGGTAAAGTCTCTTGCATTTTGGAGTAAAACCCTCCCCTTTATACTAGTTACAGGCAGTGGTTTGAATCCCAAAGCTTTGGTTGGAGTTTTACACACATTGGCTGTTTTTATTGCTTAAAAATGCTTCCCAGCGACCGCTGTACACTTTTTTTTATTTTCACACATAACTTCACAAAGGATGCTTTCCCGGTAAAGTCTCTTGCATTTTGGAGTAAAACTCTCCCCTTTATACTAGTTACAGGCAGTGGTTAGAACCCCAAAGCTTTGGTTGGAGTTTTATACACATTTGCAGTTTTTATCGCTTAAAAATGCTTCCCAGCGCCTGCTGTACACTTTTTTTATTTTGACTCATAACTTCACAAAGGATGCTTTCCAAGTAAATTCTCTTGCATTTTAGAGTAAAACTCTCCCCTTTATACTAGTTACAGGCAGTGGTTTGAATCCCAAAGCTTTGGTTGGAGTTTTACACACATTTGCAGTTTTTATCGCTTAAAAATGCTTCCCAGCGCCTGCTGTACACTTTTTTGATATTGACTCATAACTTCACAAAGGATGCTTTCCCAGTAAATTCTCTTGCATTTCAGAGTCGAACTTTCCTCTTGATACTAGTTACAGGCAGTGGTTTGAATCCCAAAGCTTTGGTTGGAGTTTTACACACAATTGCAGTTTTTATTGCTTAAAAATGCTTCCCAGCTCCCTCTGCTGTCCACTTTTTTTTATTGAAACTCATAACTTCACAAAGGATGCTTTCCCAGTAAATTCTCTTGCTTTTTAGAGTAAAACTCTCCCCTTTATACTTGTTACAGGCAGTGGTTTGAATCCCAAAGCTTTGGTTGGAGTTTTACACACATTTGCTGTTTTAATTGCTTAAAAATGCTTCTCAGCTCCATCTGCTGTACACTTTTTTGAATTTCACTCATTACTTCACAAAGGATGCTTTCCCAGTGAAGTCTCTTGCTTTTTTGAGTAAAACTCTCCCCTTTATACTAGTTACAGGCAGTGGTTTGAATCCCAAAGCATTGGTTGTAGTTTTACACACATTTGCAGCTTTTATCGCTTAAAAATGCTTCCCAGCGCCTGCTGTACACCTTTTTTGTTTTGACTCATAACTTCACAAAGGATGCTTTCCCAGTAAAGTCTCTTGCTTTTTAGAGTAGAACTCTCCCCTTTATACTAGTACAGGCAGTGGTTTGAATCCGAAAGCTTTGGTTGGAGTTTTACACATATTTGCAGTTTTTATCCCTTAAAAATGCTTCCCAGCTTCCTCTGCTGTATACTTTTTTCATATTGACTCATAACTTCACAAAGGATGCTTTCCCAGTAAAGTCTCTTGCTTTTTAGAGAAGAACACTCCCTTTTATACTAGTTACAGGCAGTGGTTTGAATCCCAAAGCTTTGGTTGGAGTTTTACACACATTTGCAGCTTTTATCGCTTAAAAATGTTCCCAGCACCTGCTGGACACCTTTTTTGTTTTGACTCATAACTTCACAAAGGATGATTTCCAAGTAAATTCTCTTTCATTTTAGAGTAAAACTGATAGGGGGGGGGGGGGAAACCCCTTGATATTAGTTACAGGGAGTGGTTTGAATCCCAGAGCTTTGGTTGGAGTTTTACAAACATTTGCAGTTTTTATCGCTGAAAAATGTTTCCCAGCACCTGCTGTACACTTTTTTACTTTGACTCATAACTTCACAAAGGATGCTTTCGCATGTAAAGTCTCTTGTTTTTTAGAATAAAACTCTCCCCTTTATACTAGTTACAGGCATTGGTTTGAATCCCAAAGCTTTGGTTGGCGTTTTACACACATTTGTAGTTTTTATTACTTAAAAATGCTTCCCAGCGCCTGCTGTACACTTTTTTTATTTTTTATTTTTTACTTTTTTTTATTTTGACTCATAACTTCACAAAGGATGCTTTCCAAGTAAATTCTCTTCCATTTTTAAAAAATGCTTCCCAGCGCCTGCTGTACACTTTTTTTATTTTTTATTTTTTACTTTTTTTTTATTTGGACTCATAACTTCACAAAGGATGCTTTCCAAGTAAATTCTCTTGCATTTTAGAGTGAAACTCTCCCCTTTATACTAGTTACAAGCATTTGTTTGAATCCCAAAGCTTTGGTTGGCGTTTAACACACATTTGCAGTTTTTATTACTTCAAAATGCTTCCCAGCACCTGCTGTACACTTTTTTTATTTTGACTCATAACTTCACAAAGGATGCTTTCCCAGTAGATTCTCTTGCTTTTTAGAGTAGACCTCTCCCCTTTATACTAGTTAGAGGCAGTGGTTTGAATCCCAAAGCTTTGGTTGGAGTTTAACACATATTTGCTCTTTTGATTGCTTCAAAATGCTTCCCAGCACCTGCTGGACACATTTTTTATTTTGACTCATAACTTCACAAAGGATGCTTTCCAAGTAAATTCTCTTACATTTCAGAGTAAAACTCTCCCCTTTATACTAGTGACAGGCAGTGGTTTGAATCCCAAAGCTTTGGTTGGAGGTTTACACTCATTTGAAGTTTTTATCGTTTAAATATGCTTCCCAGCGCGGACTGCACACTTTTTTTATTTTGACTCATAACTTCACAAAGGATGATTTCCCAGTAAAGTCTCTTGCTTTTTAGAGTAGAACTCTCCGCTTTATACTAGTTACAGGCAGTGGTTTGAATCCCAAAGCTTTGGTTGGAGGTTTACACACATTTGCAGCTTTTATCGCTTAAAAATGCTTCCCAGCGCATGCTGTCCACTTTTATTATTTTGACTCATAACTTCACAAAGGATGCTTTCCCAGTAAAGTCTCTTGCATTTTAGAGTAGAACTCTCCGCTTTATACTAGTTACAGGCAATGGTTTGAATCCCAAAGCTTTGGTTGGAGTTTTACACACATTTGCTGTTTTTATCACTGAAAAATGCTTCCCAGCGCCTGCTGTACACTTTTTTTATTTTCACTCATGACTTCACAAAGGATGCTTTCCCAGTAAAGTCTCTTGCATTTTAGAGAAGAACTATTCCCTTTATACTTGTTACAGGCAGTGGTTTGAATCCCAAAGATTTGATTGGAGTTTTATACACATTTGCAGCTTTTATTCCTTAAAAATGCTTCCCAGCGCCTACTGGACACTTTTATTGTTTTGACTCATAACTTCACAAAGATTGCTTTCCCAGTAAAGTATCTTTCTTTTTAGAGTATAACTCTCCCCTTTGTACTACTTACAGGCAGTTGTTTGACTCCCAAAGCTTTTTGTTGGAGTTTTACACACATTTGCTGTTTTTATCGCTTAAAAATGCTTCCCAGCGCCTGCTGTACACTTTTTTTATTTTTACTCATAACTTCACAAAGGATGCTTTCCCAGTAAAGTCTCTTGCTTTTAAGAGTAGAACTATCGCCTTTATACTAGTTACAGGCAGCAGTTTGAATCCCAAAGCTTTGGTTGGCGTTTTACACACATTTGCAGTTTTTATTACTTAAAAATGCTTCTCAGCGCCTGCTGTACACTTTTTTTATTTTTTATTTTTTACTTTTTTTTATTTTGACTCATAACTTCACAAAGGATGCTTTCCAAGTAAGTTCTCTTCCATTTTTTAAAAATGCTTCCCAGCGCCTGCTGTACACTTTTTTTATTTTTTATTTTTTACTTTTTTTTTATTTTGACTCATAACTTCACAAAGGATGCTTTCCAAGTAAATTCTCTTGCATTTTAGAGTAAAACTCTCCCCTTTATACTAGTTTATACTAGAGAAATGCTTCCCAGCGCCTGCTGAACACTTTTTTTATATTGACTCATAACTTCACAAAGGATGCTTTCCAAGTAAATTCTCTTGCATTTTAGAGTAAAACTCTCCCCTTTATACTAGTTACAAGCATTTGTTTGAATCCCAAAGCTTTGGTTGGCGTTTAACACACATTTGCAGTTTTTATTACTTCAAAATGCTTCCCAGCACCTGCTGTACACTTTTTTTATTTTGACTCATAATTTCACAAAGGATGATTTCCAAGTAAATTCTCTTACATTTCAGAGTAAAACTCTCCCCTTTATACTAGTGACAGGCAGTGGTTTGAATCCCAAAGCTTTGGTTGGAGGTTTACACTCATTTGAAGTTTTTATCGTTTAAATATGCTTCCCAGCGCGGACTGCACACTTTTTTTATTTTGACTCATAGCTTCACAAAGGATGATTTCCCAGTAAAGTCTCTTGCTTTTTAGAGTAGAACTCTCCGCTTTATACTAGTTACAGGCAGTGGTTTGAATCCCAAAGCTTTGGTTGGAGGTTTACACACATTTGCAGCTTTTATCGCTTAAAAATGCTTCCCAGCGCATGCTGTCCACTTTTTTTATTTTGACTCATAACTTCACAAAGGATGCTTTCCCAGTAAAGTCTCTTGCATTTTAGAGTAGAACTCTCCGCTTTATACTAGTTACAGGCAATGGTTTGAATCCCAAAGCTTTGGTTGGAGTTTTACACACATTTGCTGTTTTTATCACTGAAAAATGCTTCCCAGCGCCTGCTGTACACTTTTTTTATTTTCACTCATGACTTCACAAAGGATGCTTTCCCAGTAAAGTCTCTTGCATTTTAGAGAAGAACTCTCCCCTTTATACCAGTTACAGGCAGTGGATTGTATCCCAAAGGTTTGGTTGGAGGTTTACACTCATTTGCAGTTTTTATCGTTTAAATATGATTCCCAGCGCGTACTGCACACTTTTTTTATTTTGACTCATGACTTCACAAAGGATGCTTTCCCAGTAAAGTCTCTTGCTTTTTAGAGTAGAACTCTCCCTTTTATATTAGTTACAGGCAGTGGTTTGAATCCCAAAGCTTTGATTGGAGCTTTACAAACATTTGCAGCTTTTATCGTTTAAATATGCTTCCCAGCGCGTACTGCACACTTTTTTTATTTTGACTCATAACTTCACAAAGGATGCTTTACCAGTAAAGTCTCTTGCTTTTTAGAGTAGAACTCTCCCTTTTATACTAGTTACAGGCAGTGGTTTGTATCCCAAAGCTTTGGTTGGAGGTTTACACTCATTTGCAGTTTTTATCGTTTAAATATGCTTCCCAGCGCGTACTGCACACTTTTTTTATTTTGACTCATAACTTCACAAAGGATGCTTTCCCAGTAAAGTCTCTTGCTTTTTAGAGTAGAACTCTCCCTTTTATACTAGTTACAGGCAGTGGTTTGAATCCCAAAGCTTTGATTGGAGTTTTACACACATTTGCAGCTTTTATTCCTTAAAAATGCTTCCCAGCGCCTGCTGGACACTTTTATTGTTTTGACTCATAACTTCACAAAGATTGCTTTCCCAGTCAATATCTTGCTTTTTAGAGTACAACTCTCCCCTTTGTACTAGTTACAGGCAGTTGTTTGAATCCCAAAGCTTTTTGTTGGAGTTTTACACACATTTGCTGTTTTTATCGCTTAAAAATGCTTCCCAGTGCCTGCTGTACACTTTTTGTGTTTTCAATCATAACTTCACAAAGGATGCTTTCCAAGTAAATTCTCTTGCATTTTAGAGTAAAACTCTCCCCTTGATACAAGTTACAGGCAGTGGTTTGAATCCCAAAGCTTGGGTTGGATTTTTACACACATTTGCAGTTTTAATTGCTTAAAAATGCTTCCCAGCTCCCTCTGCTGGACACTTTTTTTATTGTAACTCATAACTTCACAAAGGATGCTTTCCCAGTAAATTCTTTTGCTTTTTAGAGTAGAACTCTCCTCTTTATACTACTTACAGGCAGTGGTTGAATCCCAAAGCTTTGGTTGGAGTTTTACACACATTTGCAGTTTTTATCGCTTAAAAATGCTTCCCAGCGCCTGCTGACCACTTTTTTTATTTTCATTCATAACTTCACAAAGGATGATCTCCCAGTAAATTCTTTTGCTTTTTAGAGTAAAACTCTCCCCTTTAAACTCGTTACAGGCAGTGGTTTTAATACCAAAGCTTTGGTTGGAGTTTTACACACATTTGTAGTTTTTATTGCTTAAAAATGCTTCCCAGCACCTGCTGTACACTTGTAATTTTTGACTCATAACTTCAGAAAGGATGATTTCGCATGTAAAGTCTCTTGTTTTTTAGAGTATAACTCTCCCCGTTATATTAGTTACAGGCAGTGGTTTGAATCCCAAAGCTTTGGTTGGAGTTTTACACACATTTGCTGTTTTTATTGCTTAAAAATGCTTCCCAGCGCCTGCTCTCCACTTTTTTTATTTTCACTCATAACTTCACAAAGGATGCTTTCCCATTAAAGTTTCTTGCTTTTCAGAGAAGACATCTCCCCTTTATACCAGTTACAGTCAGTGGTTTGAATCCCAAAGCTTTGGTTGGAGTTTTACACACATTTTCAGTTTTAATTGCTTAAAAATGCTTCCCAGCTCCCTCTGCTGGACACTTTTTTTATTGTAACTCATAACTTCACAAAGGATGCTTTCCAAGTAAATTCTCTTGCATTTTAGAAAAAAAATTCTCCCCTTTATACTAGCTACAGGCAGTGGTTTGAATCATAAAACTTTGGTTGGATTTTTACACACATTTGCTGTTTTTATCACTGAAAAACTCTTCCCAGCGCCTGCTGTACACTTTTTTTATTTTGACTCATAACTTCACAAAGGATGCTTTCCCTGTAAATTATCTTGCTTTTGAGAGTAGAACTCTACCCTTTAGACGAGTTACAGGCAGTGGTTTGAATTCCAAAGCTTTGGTTGGAGTTTTACACACATTTGCTGTTTTTATCGCTTAAAAATGCTTCCCAAGCGCCTGCTGTACATTTTTTTTATTTTCACTCATAACTTCACAAAGGATGCTTTCCCAATAAAGTCTCTTGCTTTTTAGAGTAGAACTCTCCCTTTAAAACTAGTTATAGACAGTGGTTTGAATCCCAAAGCTTTGGGTGGAGTTTTACACACATTTGCAGTTTTTATCGCTTAAAAATGCTTCCCAGCTTCCTCTGCTGTACACTTTTTTTTATTTTGACTCATAACTTCACAAAGGATGCTTTCCCAGTAAATTCTCTTGCTTTTTAGAGGAAAATTATCCCCTTTATACTAGTTACAGGCAGTGGTTTGAATCCCAAAGCTTTGGTTGGAGTTTTACACACACTTGCAGTTTTTATTGCTAAAAAATGCTTCCCAGCTCCCTCTGCTATACACTTTTTTTTATTGTAACTCAGAACTTCACAAAAGATACATTCCCAGTAAATTATTTTGCTTTTGAGAGTAAAACTCTCCCCTTTATTCTAGTTACAGACAGTGGTTTGAATCAAAAAGCTTTGGTTGGAGGTCTACGCACATTTGCTGTTTTTATTGCTTAAAAATGCTTCCCAGCGCCTGCTGTACACTTTTTTTATTTTCACTCATAACTTCACAAAGGATGCTTTCCCAGTAAAGTCTCTTGCTTTTTAGAGTAGAACTCTCCCCTTTATACTAGTTACAGGGAATTATTTGAATCCCAAAGCTTTGGTGGGAGTTTTACACACATTTGCAGTTTTTATTGCTTAAAAATGCTTCCCAGCGCCTGCTGTACACTTTTTTTATTTTGACTCATAACTTCACAAAGGATGCTTTCCAAGTAAATTCTCTTGCATTTTAGAGTACAACTCTCCCCTTTATACGAGTTACGGGCAGTGGTTTGAATCCCAAAGCTTTGGTTGGAGTTTGACACACATTTGCTGTTTTTATTGCTTAAAAATTCTTCCCAGCTCCCTCTGCTATCCACTTTTTTTATTGTAACTCATAACTTCACAAAGGATGCTTTCCCTGTAAATTCTCTTGCATTTTGGAATAAAACTCTCCCCTTTATACTAGTTAAAGGCAGTGGTTTGAATCCCGAAGCTTTGGTTGGAGTTTTACAAACATTTGTAGTTTTTATCGCTTAAAAATGCTTCCCAGCGCTTGCTGTACACTTTTTTTATTTTGACTCATAACTTCACAAAGGATGCTTTCCCAGTAAATTCTCTTGCATTTCAGAGTCAAACTCTCCCCTTGATACTAGTTACAGGCAGTGGTTTGAATCCCAAAGCTTTGGTTGGAGATTTACACACAATTGATGTTTTCATTGCTTAAAAATGCTTCCCAGTGCCTGCTGTGCACTTATTTTATTTTGACTCATCACTTCACAAAGGATGCTTTCCCAGTAAAGTCTCTTGTTTTTTGGAGTATAAATCTCCCCGTTATATTAGTTACAGGCAGTGGTTTGAATCCCAAAGCTTTGGTTGGAGTTTGACAAACATTTGGAGTTTTTATTGCTGAAAAATGCTTCCCAGCGCCTGCTGTACACTTTTTTTATTTTCACTCATAACTTCACAAAGGATGCTTTCCCAGTAAAGTCTCTTGCTTTTTAGAGTAGAACTCTCCGCTTTATACTAGTTACAGGCAGTGGTTTGAATCCCAAAGTTTTGGTTGGAGTTTTACACACATTTGCTGTTTTAATTGCTGAAAAATGCTCCCCAGCTCCCTCTGCTGTACACTTTTTTTATTGTAACTCATAACTTCACAAAGGATGCCTTCCCTGTAAATTCTCTTGCTTTTTCGAGTAAAACTCTCCCCTTTATACTAGTTACAGGCAGTGGTTTGAATCCCAAAGCTTTGGTTGGAGTTTTCCAAACATTTGCAGTTTTTATTGCTGAAAAATGCTTCCCAGCGCCTGCTGTACACTTTTTTTTATTTTCACTCATAACTTCACAAAGGATGCTTTCCCAGTAAAGTCTCTTGCTTTTTAGAGTAAAACTCTCCCCTTTATACTAGTTACAGGCAGTGGTTTGAATCCCAAAGCTTTGGTTGGAGCTTTACAAACATTTGCAGTTTTTATTGCTTAAAAATGCTTCCCAGCTCCCTCTGCTGTACACTTTTTTTATTGTAACTCATAACTTCCCATAGGATGCTTTCCCTGTAAATTGTGATGCTTTTTAGAGTAAAACTCTCCCCTTTAAACTAGTTACAGGCAGTGGTTTGAATCCCAAAGCTTTGGTTGGAGTTTTACACACATTTGCTGTTTTTATCGCTTAAAAATGCTTCCCAACCGCCTGCTGTAAACTTTTTTTTTTCACTCATAACTTCACAAAGGATGCTTTCCCAGTAAAGTCTCTTGCTTTTTAGAGTAGACCTCTCCCCTTTATACTAGTTACAGTCAGTGGTTTAAATCACAAAGCTTTGGTTGGAGTTTTACACACATTTGCTGTTTTTATTGCTTAAAAATGCTTCCCAGCTCCCTCTGCTGGACACATTTTTTATTGTAACTCATAACTTCACAAAGGATGCTTTCCCAGTAAATTCTCTTGCTTTTTAGAGTAAAACTCTCCCCTTTATTCTTGTTACAGGCAGTGGTTTGAATCCCAAAGCTTTGGTTGGAGCTTTACAAACAATTTGCAGTTTTTATTGCTTAAAAATGCTTCCCAGCGCCTACTTTACACTTTTTTTATTTTGACTCATCACTTCACAAAGGATGCTTTCCCAGTAAAGTCTCCTGTTTTTTGGAGTATAACTCTCCCCGTTATACTAGTTACAGGCAGTGGTTAAAATCCCAAAGCTTTGGTTGGAGTTTGACAAACATTTGCAGTTTTTATTGCTGAAAAATGCTTCCCAGCGCCTGCTGTACACTTTTTTTATTTTCACTCATAACTTCACAAAGGATGCTTTCCCAGTAAATTCGCTTGCTTTTTAGAGTAGAACTCTCCCCTTTATACTAGTTACAGGCAGTGGTTTGAATCCCAAAGCTTT
The DNA here is from genome assembly GCF_024500275.1 of Phycodurus eques. NCBI lineage: Eukaryota > Metazoa > Chordata > Actinopteri > Syngnathiformes > Syngnathidae > Phycodurus > Phycodurus eques. The sequence continues at coordinate 25,310 of NW_026904284.1, read as the reverse complement.
GGTTGGAGTTTTACACACATTTGCTGTTTTTATTGCTTAAAAATGCTTCTCAGCTCCCTCTGCTGTCCACTTTTTTTATTGTAACTCATAACTTCACAAAGGATGCTTTCCCTGAAAATTCTCTTGCTTTTCAGAGTAAAACTCTCCCCTTTATACTAGTTACAGGTAGTGGTTTGAATCCCAAAGCTTTTGTTGGAGTTTTACAAACATTTGCAGTTTTTATTGCTTAAAAATGCTTCCCAGCGCCTGCTGTACACTTTTTTTATTTTGACTCATAACTTCACAATGGATGCTTTCCAAGTAAATTCTCTTGCATTTTGGAGTAAAACTCTCCACTTTATACGAGTTACAGGCAGTGGTTTGAATCCCAAAGCTTTGGTTGGAGTTTTACACACATTTGCAGTTTTTATTGCTTAAAAATGCTTCCCAGCGCCTGCTGTACACTTTTTTTATTTTGACTCATCACTTCACAAAGGATGCTTTCCCAGTAAAGTCTATTGTTTTTTGGAGTATCTCTAGTAGTTTTTTGGAACTCTCTCCCCGTTATACTAGTTACAGGCAGTGGTTTGAATCCCAAAGCTTTGGTTGGAGTTTGACAAACATTTGCAGTTTTTATTGCTGAAACATTCTTCCCAGTACCTGCTGTACACTTTTTTTTTTTTGACTCATAACTTCACAAAGGATGCTTTCCAAGTAAATTATCTTGCATTTTAGAGTAAAACTCTCCCCTTTATACTAGTTACAGGCAGTGGTTTGAATCCCAAAGCTTTGGTTGGAGTTTTACACACATTGGCTGTTTGTATTGCTTAAAAATGCTTCCCAGCGATTTCTGTACACTTTTTTTATTTTCACACATAACTTCACAAAGTATGCTTTCCCAGTAAAGTCTCTTGCATTTTGGAGTAAAACTCTCCCCTTTATACTAGTTACAGGTAGTAGTTTGAATCCCAAAGCTTTGGTTGGAGTTTTACACACATTTGCTGTTTTTATTACTTAAAAATGCTTCTCAGCTCCCTCTGCTGTCCACTTTTTTTATTTTGACTCATAACTTCACAAAGGATGCTTTCCCAGTAAATTCGCTTGCTTTTTAGAGTAGAACTCTCCCCTTTATACTAGTTACAGGCAGTGGTTTGAATCCCAAAGCTTTTGTTGGAGTTTTACAAACATTTGCAGTTTTTATTGCTGAAACATTCTTCCCAGTACCTGCTGTACACTTTTTTTTTTTTGACTCATAACTTCACAAAGGATGCTTTCCAAGTAAATTATCTTGCATTTTAGAGTAAAACTCTCCCCTTTATACTAGTTACAGGCAGTGGTTTGAATCCCAAAGCTTTGGTTGGAGTTTTACACACATTGGCTGTTTGTATTGCTTAAAAATGCTTCCCAGCGATTTCTGTACACTTTTTTTATTTTCACACATAACTTCACAAAGTATGCTTTCCCAGTAAAGTCTCTTGCATTTTGGAGTAAAACTCTCCCCTTTATACTAGTTACAGGTAGTAGTTTGAATCCCAAAGCTTTGGTTGGAGTTTTACACACATTTGCTGTTTTTATTACTTAAAAATGCTTCCCAGCGCCTGCTGTAGACTTTTTTTATTTTGACTCATAACTTCACAAAGGATGCTTTCCCAGTAAATTCGCTTGCTTTTTAGAGTAGAACTCTCCCCTTTATACTAGTTACAGGCAGTGGTTTGAATCCCAAAGCTTTGGTTGGAGTTTTACACACATTTGCTGTTTTTATTGCTTAAAAATGCTTCTCAGCTCCCTCTGCTGTCCACTTTTTTTTATTGTAACTCATAAATTCACAAAGGATGCTTTCCCTGAAAATTCTCTTGCTTTTCAGAGTAAAACTCTCCCCTTTATACTAGTTACAGGTAGTGGTTTGAATCCCAAAGCTTTGGTTGGAGTTTTACAAACATTTGCAGTTTTTATTGCTTAAAAATGCTTCCCAGCGCCTGCTGTACACTTTTTTTATTTTGACTCATAACTTCACAATGGATGCTTTCCAAGTAAATTCTCTTGCATTTTGGAGTAAAACTCTCCACTTTATACGAGTTACAGGCAGTGGTTTGAATCCCAAAGCTTTGGTTGGAGTTTTACACACATTTGCAGTTTTTATTGCTTAAAAATGCTTCCCAGCGCCTGCTGTACACTTTTTTTATTTTGACTCATCACTTCACAAAGGATGCTTTCCCAGTAAAGTCTATTGTTTTTTGGAGTATTACTCTCCCCGTTATACTAGTTACAGGCAGTGGTTTGAATCCCAAAGCTTTGGTTGGAGTTTGACAAACATTTGCAGTTTTTATTGCTGAAAAATTCTTCCCAGTACCTGCTGTACACTTTTTTTTTTTTTACTCATAACTTCACAAAGGATGCTTTCCAAGTAAATTATCTTGCATTTTAGAGTAAAACTCTCCCCTTCATACTAGTTACAGGCAGTGGTTTGAACCCCAAAGCTTTGGTTGGAGTTTGACACATATTTGCTGTTTTTATTGCTTAAAAATGCTTCCCAGCGCCTGCTGTAGACTTTTTTTATTTTGACTCATAACTTCACAAAGGATGCTTTCCCAGTAAATTATCTTGCTTTTGAGAGTAGAACTCTCCCCTTGATACTAGTTACAGGCAGTGGTTTGAATCCCAAAGCTTTGGTTGGAGTTTGACACACATTTGCTGTTTTTATTGCTTAAAAATGCTTCCCAGCTCCCTCTGCTGTCCACTTTTTTTATTGTAACTCATAACTTCACAAAGGATGCTTTCCCTGTAAATTCTCTTGCATTTTGGAATAAAACTCTCCCCTTTATACTCGTTAAAGGCAATGGTTTGAATCCCGAAGCTTTGGTTGGAGTTTTACACAAACTTGCAGTTTTTATTGCTTAAAAATGCTTCCCAGCTCCCTCTGCTGTCCACTTTTTTTTATTGAAACTCATAACTTCACAAAGGATGCTTTCCCAGTAAATTCTCTTGCTTTTTAGAGTAAAACTCTCCCCTTTATACTTGTTACAGGTAGCGGTTTGAATCCCAAAGCTTTGGTTGGAGTTTTACAAACATTTGCAGTTTTTATTGCTTAAAAATACTTCCTAGCGACTGCTGTACACTTTTTTTATTTTGACTCATAACTTCACAATGGATGCTTTCCAAGTAAATTCTCTTGCATTTTGGAGTAAAACTATCCACTTTATACGAGTTACAGGCAGTGGTTTGAATCCCAAAGCTTTGGTTGGAGTTTTACACACATTTGCAGTTTTTATTGCTTAAAAATGCTTCCCAGCGCCTGCTGTACACTTTTTTTATTTTGACTCATCACTTCACAAAGGATGCTTTCCCAGTAAAGTCTATTGTTTTTTGGAGCATAACTCTCCCTGTTATACTAGTTACAGGCAGTGGTTTGAATCCCAAAGCTTTGGTTGGAGTTTGACAAACATTTGCAGTTTTTATTGCTGAAAAATTCTTCCCAGTACCTGCTGTACACTATTTTTTATTTTCACACATAACTTCACAAAGGATGCTTTCCCAGTAAATTCTCTTGCTTTTTCGAGGAAAATTATCCCCTTTATACTAGTTACAGGCAATGTTTTGAATCACCAAAGCTTTGGTGGGAGTTTTACACACATTTGAAGTTTTTATTGCTTAAAAATGCTTCCCAGAGCCTGCTGTACACTTTTTTTATTTTGACTCATAACTTCACAAAGGATGCTTTCCAAGTAAATTATCTTGCATTTAAGATGAAAACTCTCCCCTTTATACGAGTTACAGTCAGTGGTTTGAATCCCAAAGCGTTGGTTTGAGTTTTTCACACATTTGCAGCTTTTATCGCTTAAAAATGCTCCCCAGCTCCCTCTGCTGGATACTTTTTTTATTGTAACTCATAACTTCACAAAGGATGCTTTCACATAATATTCTCTTGCTTTTTAGAGTAAAACTCACCCCTTTATATGAGTTACAGGCAGTGGTTTTAATCCCAAAGCTTTGGTTGGAGTTTTACACACATTTACAGTCTTTTATTGCTTAAAAACTCTTCCCAGCGCCTGCTGTACACACTTTTTATTTTAACTCATAACGTCACAAAGGATGCTTTCCAAGTAAATTCTCTTGCATTTCAGAGTAAAACTCTCCCCTTTATACTAGTTACAGTCAGTGGTTTGAATCCCAAAGATTTGGTTGGAGTTTTTCACACATTTGCAGCTTTTATCGCTTAAAAATGCTTCCCAGCGCCTGCTGTCCACTTTTTTTATTTTCATTCATAACTTCACAAAGGATGCTTTCCCAGAAAAGTCTCTTGCGTTTTTAAGTAGAACTCTCCACTGTATACTAGTTACAGGCAGTGGTTTGAATCCCAAAGCTGTGGTTGGAGTTTTACACACATTTGCTGTTTTTCTTGCTTAAAAATGCTTCCCAGCGTCTGCTGTACACATTTTTTATTTTGACTCATAACTTCACAAAGGATGATTTCCAAGTAGATTCTCTTGCATTTTACAGTAAAACTCTCCCCTTTATACTAGTTACAGGCAGTGGTTTGAATCCCAAAGCTTCTGTTGGAGTTTTACACACATTTGCTGTTTTTATTGCTTAAAAATGGTTCCCAGCGTCTGCTGTGCACTTTTTTTATTATGACTCATAACTTCACAAAGGATGCTTTCCCAAAAAATTCTCTTGCTTTTCATAGAATAACTCTCCCCTTTATACTAGATATAGGTAGTGGTTTGATCCCCAAAGCTTTGGTTGGAGTTTTACACACATTTGCAGTTTTTATTGCTGAAAAATGCTTCCCTGCGGCTGCTGTACACTTTTTTTATTTTGACTCATAACTTCACAAAGGATGCTTTCCAAGTAAATTCTCTTGTATTTTAGAGTAAAACTCTCCCCGTTATACTAGTTACAGGCAGTGGTTTGAATCCCAAAGCTTTGGTTGGAGTTTTACACACATTGGCTGTTTTTATTGCTTAAAAATGCTTCCCAGCGATTTCTGTCCACTTTTTTTATTTTCACACATAACTTCACAAAGGATGCTTTCCCAGTAAAGTCTCTTGCATTTTGGAGTAAAACTCTCCCCTTTATACTAGTTACAGGTAGTAGTTTGAATCCCAAAGCTTTGGTTGGAGTTTTCCACACATTTGCTGTTTTTATTACTTAAAAATGCTTCCCAGCGCCTGCTGTAGACTTTTTTCATATTGACTCATAACTTCACAAAGGATGCTTTCCCAGTAAATTCTCTTGCTTTTGAGAGTAGAACTCTCCCCTTGATACTAGTTACAGGCAGTGGTTTGAATCCCAAAGCTTTGGTTGGAGTTTGACACACATTTGCTTTTTTTATTGCTTAAAAATGCTTCCCAGCTCCCTCTGCTGTCCACTTTTTTTATTGTAACTCATAACTTCACAAAGGATGCTTTCCCTGTAAATTCTCTTGCATTTTGGAATAAAACTCTCCCCTTTATACTCGTTAAAGGCAGTGGTTTGAATCCCGAAGCTTTGGTTGGAGTTTAACACAAACTTGCAGTTTTTATTGCTTAAAAATGCTTCCCAGCTCCCTCTGCTGTCCACTTTTTTTTATTGAAACTCATAACTTCCTAAAGGATGCTTTCCCATTAAAGTCTATTGCTTTTTAGAGTAGAACTCTCCCCTTTGTACTAGTTATAGGCAGTGGTTTGAATACCAAAGCTTTGGTTGGAGGTTTACACACATTTGCAGTTTTTATCGCTTAAAAATGCTTCCCAGCCTCCTCTGCTGGACAATTGTTTTTATTTTCACGCATAACTTCACAAAGGATGCTTTCCCAATAAAGTCTATTGCTTTTTAGAGAAGAACTCTCCCCTTTATACAAGTTACAGGCAGTGGTTTGAATCCCAAAGCTTTGGTTGGAGCTTTACACACATTTGATGTTCTAATTGCTTAAAAATGCTTCCCAGCGCCTGCTGTACACTTTTTTTATTTTGACTCATCACTTCACAAAGGATGCTTTCCCAGTAAAGTCGATTGTTTTTTGGAGTAAAACTCTCCCCTTTATAGTCGTTACAGGCAGTGGTTTGAACCCCAAAGCTTTGGTTGGAGTTTTACACACATTTACAGTTTTTATCGCTTAAAAATGCTTCCCAGCGCCTGCTGTACACTTTTTTTTATTTTGACTCATAACTTCACAAAGGATTCTTTCCAAGTAAATTCTCTTGCATTTTAGAGTAAAACTCTCCCCTTTATACTAGTTACAGGCAGTGGTTTGAATCCCAAAGCTTTGGTTGGAGTTTTACACACATTGGCTGTTTTTATTGCTTAAAAATGGTTCCCAGCGACTGCTGTACACTTTTTTTATTTTCACACATAACTTCACAAAGGATGCTTTCTCAGTAAATTCTCTTGCATTTTGGAGTAAAACTCTCCCCTTTATACTAGTTACAGGCAGTGGTTTGAATCCCAAAGCTTTGGTTGGAGTTTTACACACATTTGCTGTTTTTATTGCTGAAAAATGCTTCCCTGCGGCTGCTGTACACTTTTTTTATTTTGACTCATAACTTCACAAAGGATGCTTTCCAAGTAAATTATCTTGCATTTTAGAGTAAAACTCTCCCCTTTATACTAGTTACAGGCACTGGTTTGAATCCCAAAGCTTTGGTTGGCGTTTTATACAGATTTGCAGTTTTTATTGCTTAAAAATGCTTCCCAGCTCCCTCTGCTGTACACCTTTTTTTATTGTAACTCAGAACTTCACAAAAGATGCTTTCCAAGTAAATTATCTCGCATTTTAGAGTAAAACTCTCCCCTTTATACTAGTTACTGGCACTGGTTTGAATCCCAAAGCTTTGGTTGGCGTTTTACACACATTTGTAGTTTTTATTGCTTAAAAATGCTTCCCAGCTCCCTCTTCTGTACACCTTTTTTTATTGTAACTCAGAACTTCACAAAGGATGCTTTCCCAGTAAAGTCTCTTTCTTTTTAGAGTAGACCTCTCCTCTTTATACTTGTTACAGGCAGTGGTTTGAATCCCAATGCTTTGGTTGGAGTTTTACACACATTTGCAGTTTTTATTGCTGAAAAATGCTTCCCTGCGGCTGCTGTACACTTTTTTTATTTTGACTCATAACTTCACAAAAGATGCTTTCCAAGTAAATTCTCTTGCATTTTAGAGTAAAACTCTCCCCTTTATACTAGTTACAGGCAGTGGTTTGAATCCCGAAGCTTTGGTTGGAGTTTTACAAACATTTGCTGTTTTAATTGCTTAAAAATGCTTCCCAGCTCCCTCTGCTGTCCACTTTTTTTATTGTAACTCATAACTTCACAAAGGATGCTTTCCCTTTAAATTATCTTGCTTTTTAGAGTAAAACTCTCCCCTTTATACTCGTTACAGGCAGTGGTTTGAATCCCAAAGCTTTGGTTGGAGTTTTCCATACATTTGCTGTTTTATTGCTTAAAAATTCTTCCCAGCGCCTGCTGTACACCTTTTTTATTTTGAATCATCACTTCACAAAGGATGCTTTCACAGTAAAGTCTCTTGTTTTTTGGAGTATAATCTCCCCGTTATACTAGTTACAGGCAGTGGTTTAAATCCCAAAGCTTTGGTTGGAGTTTGACAAACATTTGCAGTTTTTATTGCTGAAAAATTCTTCCCAGCGCCTGCTGTGCACTTTTTTTATTTTGACTCATCACTTCACAAAGGATGCTTTCACAGTAAAGTCTCTTGTTTTTTGGAGTATAATCTCCCCGTTATACTAGTTACAGGCAGTGGTTTAAATCCCAAAGCTTTGGTTGGAGTTTTACACACATTTACAGTTTTTATCGCTTAAAAATGCTTCCTAGCGCCTGCTGTACACTTTTTTTATTTTGACTCATAACTTCACAAAGGATGCTTTCCCAGTAAATTCTCTTGATTTTTAGAGTCGAACTCTCCCTTTGATACTAGTTACAGGCAGTGGTTGGAATCCCAAAGCTTTGGTTTGAGTTTTACACACATTTGATGTTTTTATTGCTTAAAAATGTTTCCCAGCGCCTGCTGTACACCTTTTTTATTTTGACTCATCCCTTCACAAAGGATGCTTTCCCATTAAAGTCTCCTTCTTTTTAGAATAGAACTCTCCCCTTTATGCTTGTTACAGGCAGTGGTTTGAATCCCAAAGCTTTGGTTGGAGTTTTACACACATTGGCTGTTTTTATTGCTTAAAAATGGTTCCCAGCGACTGCTGTACACTTTTTTTATTTTCACACATAACTTCACAAAGGATGCTTTCTCAGTAAATTCTCTTGCATTTTGGAGTAAAACTCTCCCCTTTATACTAGTTACAGGCAGTGGTTTGAATCCCAAAGCTTTGGTTGGAGTTTTACACACATTTGCTGTTTTTATTGCTGAAAAATGCTTCCCTGCGGCTGCTGTACACTTTTTTTATTTTGACTCATAACTTCACATAGGATGCTTTCCAAGTAAATTATCTTGCATTTTAGAGTAAAACTCTCCCCTTTATACTAGTTACAGGCACTGGTTTGAATCCCAAAGCTTTGGTTGGCGTTTTACACACATTTGCAGTTTTTATTGCTTAAAAATGCTTCCCAGCTCCCTCTGCTGTACACCTTTTTTTATTGTAACTCAGAACTTCACAAAAGATGCTTTCCAAGTAAATTCTCTCGCATTTTAGAGTAAAACTCTCCCCTTTATACTAGTTACTGGCACTGGTTTGAATCCCAAAGCTTTGGTTGGCGTTTTACACACATTTGTAGTTTTTATTGCTTAAAAATGCTTCCCAGCTCCCTCTTCTGTACACCTTTTTTTATTGTAACTCAGAACTTCACAAAGGATGCTTTCCCAGTAAAGTCTCTTTCTTTTTAGAGTAGACCTCTCCTCTTTATACTTGTTACAGGCAGTGGTTTGAATCCCAATGCTTTGGTTGGAGTTTTACACACATTTGCAGTTTTTATTGCTGAAAAATGCTTCCCTGCGGCTGCTGTACACTTTTTTTATTTTGACTCATAACTTCACAAAAGATGCTTTCCAAGTAAATTCTCTTGCATTTTAGAGTAAAACTCTCCCCTTTATACTAGTTACAGGCAGTGGTTTGAATCCCGAAGCTTTGGTTGGAGTTTTACAAACATTTGCTGTTTTAATTGCTTAAAAATGCTTCCCAGCTCCCTCTGCTGTCCACTTTTTTTATTGTAACTCATAACTTCACAAAGGATGCTTTCCCTTTAAATTATCTTGCTTTTTAGAGTAAAACTCTCCCCTTTATACTCGTTACAGGCAGTGGTTTGAATCCCAAAGCTTTGGTTGGAGTTTTCCATACATTTGCTGTTTTATTGCTTAAAAATTCTTCCCAGCGCCTGCTGTACACCTTTTTTATTTTGAATCATCACTTCACAAAGGATGCTTTCACAGTAAAGTCTCTTGTTTTTTGGAGTATAATCTCCCCGTTATACTAGTTACAGGCAGTGGTTTAAATCCCAAAGCTTTGGTTGGAGTTTGACAAACATTTGCAGTTTTTATTGCTGAAAAATTCTTCCCAGCGCCTGCTGTGCACTTTTTTTATTTTGACTCATCACTTCACAAAGGATGCTTTCACAGTAAAGTCTCTTGTTTTTTGGAGTATAATCTCCCCGTTATACTAGTTACAGGCAGTGGTTTAAATCCCAAAGCTTTGGTTGGAGTTTTACACACATTTACAGTTTTTATCGCTTAAAAATGCTTCCTAGCGCCTGCTGTACACTTTTTTTATTTTGACTCATAACTTCACAAAGGATGCTTTCCCAGTAAATTCTCTTGATTTTTAGAGTCGAACTCTCCCTTTGATACTAGTTACAGGCAGTGGTTGGAATCCCAAAGCTTTGGTTTGAGTTTTACACACATTTGATGTTTTTATTGCTTAAAAATGTTTCCCAGCGCCTGCTGTACACCTTTTTTATTTTGACTCATCCCTTCACAAAGGATGCTTTCCCATTAAAGTCTCCTTCTTTTTAGAATAGAACTCTCCCCTTTATGCTTGTTACAGGCAGTGGTTTGAATCCCAAAGCTTTGGTTGGAGTTTTACACACATTTGCTGTTTTTATTGCTTAAAAATGCTTCCCAGCTCCCTCTGCTGTACACTTTTTTTATTGTAACTCATAACTTCACAAAGGATGCTTTCCCTTTAAATTATCTTGCTTTGTAGAGTAAAACTCACATCTTTATATGAGTTACAGGCAGTGGTTTGAATCCCAAAGCTTTGGTTGGAGTTTTACATGCATTTGCTGTTTTTATTGCTTAAAAATGCTTCCCAGCGCCTGCTGTACACTTTTTTTATTTTGACTCATAACTTCACAAAGGATGCTTTCCAAGTAAATTCTCTTGTATTTTAGAGTAAAACTCTACCCTTTATACTAGTTACAGGCAGTGGTTTAAATCTCAAAGCTTTGGTTGGAGTTTTACACACATTTGCTGTTTTTATTGCTTAAAAATGCTTCCCAGCTCCCTCTGCTGTCCACTTTTTTTATTGTATCTCATAACTTCAGAAAGGATGGTTTACCTGTAAATTCTCTTGCATTTTAGAGTAAAACTCTCCCCTTTATACTAGTTACAGGCAGTGGTTTGAATACCGAAGCTTTGGTTGGAGTTTTACAAACATTTGCTGTTTTTATTGCTGAAAAATGCTTCCCAGAGCCTGCTGTATACTTTTTTTATTTTCACTCATAACTTCACAAAGGATGCTTTCCCAGTAAATTCTCTTGCTTTTTAGAGGAAAATTATCCCCTTCATACTTGTTACAGTCAATGTTTTGAATCCCAAAGCTTTGGTGGGAGTTTTACACACATTTGCAGTTTTTATTGCTTAAAAATGCTTTCCATCGCCTGCTGTACACTTTTTTTATTTTGACTCATAACTTCACAAAAGATGCTTTCCCAGTAAATTATCTTGCTTTTAAGTGAAGAACTCACCCCTTTATACTCGTTACAGGCAGTGGTTTGAACCCCAAAGCTTTGGTTTGAGTTTTACACACATTTGATGTTTTTATTGCTTAAAGATGTTTCCCAGCGCCTGCTGTACACCTTTTTTATTTTGACTCATAACTTCACAAAGGATGCTTTCCCAGTACATTATCTTGCTTTTTAGAGTAAAACTCTACCCTTTATACTAGTTACAGGCAGTGGTTTAAATCTCAAAGCTTTGGTTGGAGTTTTACACACATTTGCTGTTTTTATTGCTTAAAAATGCTTCCCAGCTCCCTCTGCTGTCCACTTTTTTTATTGTATCTCATAACTTCAGAAAGGATGGTTTACCTGTAAATTCTCTTGCATTTTAGAGTAAAACTCTCCCCTTTATACTAGTTACAGGCAGTGGTTTGAATACCGAAGCTTTGGTTGGAGTTTTACAAACATTTGCTGTTTTTATTGCTGAAAAATGCTTCCCAGAGCCTGCTGTATACTTTTTTTATTTTCACTCATAACTTCACAAAGGATGCTTTCCCAGTAAATTCTCTTGCTTTTTAGAGGAAAATTATCCCCTTCATACTTGTTACAGTCAATGTTTTGAATCCCAAAGCTTTGGTGGGAGTTTTACACACATTTGCAGTTTTTATTGCTTAAAAATGCTTTCCATCGCCTGCTGTACACTTTTTTTATTTTGACTCATAACTTCACAAAAGATGCTTTCCCAGTAAATTATCTTGCTTTTAAGTGAAGAACTCACCCCTTTATACTCGTTACAGGCAGTGGTTTGAACCCCAAAGCTTTGGTTTGAGTTTTACACACATTTGATGTTTTTATTGCTTAAAGATGTTTCCCAGCGCCTGCTGTACACCTTTTTTATTTTGACTCATAACTTCACAAAGGATGCTTTCCCAGTACATTATCTTGCTTTTTAGAGTAAAACTCTCCCCTTCATACTATATACAGACAGTGGTTTGAATCCCAAAGCTTTGGTTGGAGTTTGAAACACATTTGCAGTTTTTATTGCTAAAAAATGCTTCCCAGCTTCCTCTGCTGTACACTTTTTTTTTTATTTTCACGCATAACTTCACAAAGGATGCTTTCCCAGTAAAGTCTCTTGCTTTTTAGAGCAGAACTCTCCCCTTTATACTCGTTACAGGCAGTTGTTTGAATCCGAAAGCTTTGGTAGGAGTTTTACACACATTTGCAGTTTTTATCGCTTGAAAATGCTTCCCAGCTTCCTCTGCTGTACACTTTTTTTTATTTTCACGCATAAGTTCACAAAGGATGCTTTCCCAGTAAATTCTCTTGCATTTTAGAGTAAAACTCTCCCCTTTATACTAGTTACAGGCAGTGGTTTGAATCCCAAAAGCTTCGGTTGGAGTTTTACACACATTTGCTGTTTTTATTGCTTAAAAATGATTCCCAGTGACTGCTGTACACGTTTTTGATTTTCACTCATAACTTCACAAAGGATGCTTTCCCAGTAAAGTCTCTTGCTTTTTACGGGAGAACTCTCCCCTTTATACTAGTTACAGGCAGTGGTTTGAATCCCAAAGCTTTGGTTGGAGTTTTACACACATTTGCAGCTTTTATCGCTTAAAAATGTTCCCAGCACCTGCTGGACACCTTTTTTTATTTGCCTCATAACTTCACAAAGGATGATTTCCAAGTAAATTCTCTTGCATTTTAGAGTAAAACTCTCTCCTTTATACTAGTTACAGGCAGTGGTTTGAATCCCAAATTCTTTGGTTGGAGTTTTACACACATTTGCAGTTTTTTATCGCTTAAAAATGCTTCCCAGCCCCTGCTGTACACTTTTTTTATTTTGACTCATCACTTCACAAAGGATGCTTTCCCAGTAAACTCTCTTGCTTTTTAGAGTTGAACTCTCCCCTTTATACCAGTTACAGGCAGTGGTTTGAATCCCAAAGCATTGGTTGGAGTTTTACACACATTTGCTGTTTTTATTGCTTAAACATGGTTCCCAGCGCCTGCTGTACACTTTTTTGTATTTTCACTCATTACTTCACAATGGATGCTTTCCCAGTAAATTCTCTTTTTTTTAACAGTACAACTCCCCCCTTTATACGAGTTACAGGCAGTGGTTTGAATCCCAAAGCTTTGGTTGGAGGTTTACACAAATTTGCAGTTTTTATCGCTTAAATGTGCTTCCCAGCGTCTGCTGTACACTTTTTTTATTTTGACTCATAACTTCACAAAGGATGCTTTCCCAGTAAAGTCTCTTGCTTTTTAGAGTGGAACTCTCCCATTTATACTAGTTTCAGGCAGTTGTTTGTATCCCAAAACATTTTGTTGGAGTTTTACACACATTTGTTTTGTTCATCGCTTAAAAATGCTTCCCAGCGCCTGCTGTCCACTTTTTTTTATTTTCACTCATAACTTCACAAAGGATGCTTTCCCAGTACATTATCTTGCTTTTTAGAGTAAAACTCTCCCCTTTATACTAGTTACAGGCAGTTGTTTGAATCCCAAAGCTTTGGTTGGAGTTTTACACACATTTGCAGTTTTTATCGCTTAAAAATGCTTCCCAGCTTCCTCTGCTGTACACTTTTTTTTATTGTAACTCAGAACTTCACAAAGGATGCTTTCCCATTAAATTCTCTTGCTTTTTAGAGTGAAACTCTCCCATTTATACGAGTTACAGGCAGTGGTTTGAATCCCAAAGCTTTGGTTGGAGTTTCACACACACTTGCAGTTTTTATCGCTTTAACATGCTTCCCGGTGCCTGCTGGACACTTTTTTTATTTTCACTCATAACTTCACAAAGGATGCTTTCCCAGTAAATTCTCTTGCTATTTTGAGTAAAACTATTCCTTTATACTAGTTACAGGCAGTGGTTTTAATCCCAAAGCTTTGGTTGGAGTTTTACATGCATTTGCTGTTTTTATTGCTTAAAAATGCTTCCCAGCGCCTGCTGTACACTATTTTTTATTTTCACTCATAACTTCACAAAGGATGCTTTCCCAGTAAAGTCTCTTTCTTTTTAGAGTAGACCTCTCCCCTTTATACTTGTTACAGGCAGTGGTTTGAATCCCAAAGCTAGTAAATTATCTTGCTTTTAAGTGAAGAACTCTCCCCTTTATACTCATTACAGGCAGTGGTTTGAACCCCAAAGCTTTGGTTGGAGTTTTACACACATTGGCTGTTTTTATTGCTTAAAAATGCTTCCCTGCGACTGCTGTACACTTTTTTTTATTTTCACACATGACTTCACAAAGGATGCTTTCCCAGTAAAGTCTCTTGCATTTTGGAGTAAAACTCTCCCCTTTATACTAGTTACAGGCAGTGGTTTGAATCCCAAAGCTTTGGTTGGAGTTTTACACACATTTGCTGTTTTTATTGCTGAAAAATGCTTCCCAGCGCCTGCTGTACACTTTTTTTTATTTTCACTCATAACTTCACAAAGGATGCTTTCCCAGTACATTATCTTGCTTTTTAGAGTAAAACTCTCCCCTTCATACTAGTTACAGACAGTGGTTTGAATCCCAAAGCTTTGGTTGGAGTTTGACACACATTTGCAGTTTTTATTGCTAAAAAATGCTTCCCAGCTCCCTCTGATGGACACTTTTTTTATTGGAACTCATAACTTCACAAAGGATGCTTTCCAAGTAAATTCTCTTTCTTTTTCGAGGAGAACTCTCCCCTTTGTACTCGTTACAGGCAGTGGTTTGAATCCAAAAGATTTGGCTTGGGTTTTACACACATTTGCATTTTTTATTGCTTAAAAATGCTTCCCAGCGCCTGCTGTACACTTTTTTTATTTTGAGTCATAACTTCACAAAGGATGCTTTCCCAGTAAATTCTCTTGCTTTTTAGAGTAAAACTCTCCCCTTGAAACTAGTTACATGCAGTGTTTTAAATCCGAAAGCTTTGGTTGGAGTTTTACAGACATTTGCAGTTTTTATCGCTTAAAAATGCTTCCCAGCTTCCTTTGCTGTACACTTTTTTTTATTGTAACTCATAACTTTACAAAGGATGCTTTCCCAGTAAATTCTCTTGCTTTTTAGAGTCAAACTCTCCCCTTTATACGAGTTACAGGCCGTGGTTTGAATCCCAAAGCTTTGGTTGGAGTTTTACACACATTTGCAGTTTTGATCACTTAGACATGCTTCCCAGCGCCTGCTGGACACTTTTTTTATTTTCACTCATAACTTCACAAATGATGCTTTCAAAGAAAATTCTCTTGCATTTTAGTGTAAAACTCTCCCCTTTATACTAATTACAGGCAGTGGTTTGAATCCCAAAGCTATGGTAGGAGTTTTACACACATTTGCTGTTTTTATTGCTTAAAAATGCTTCCCAGCGCCTGCTGTTCACTTTTGATAGTTTGACTAATAACTTCACAAAGGATGCTTTCCCAGTAAAGTCTCTTGCTTTTTAGAGTAAAATTATCCCCTTTATACTAGTTACAGGCAATGGTTTGAATCCCAAAGCTTTGGTGGGAGTTTTACACACATTTGCAGTTTTTATTGCTTAAAAATGCTTCCCAGCTCCCTCTGCTGTACACATTATTTATTTTGACTCATAACTTCACAAAGGATGATTTCCAAGTAAATTCTCTTGCATTTTAGAGTAAAACTCTCCCCTTTATACTAGTTACAGGCAGTGGTTTGAATCCCAAATTCTTTGGTTGGAGTTTTACACACATTTGCAGTTTTTTATCGCTTAAAAATGCTTCCCAGCCCCTGCTGTACACTTTTTTTATTTTGACTCATCACTTCACAAAGGATGCTTTCCCAGTAAACTCTCTTGCTTTTTAGAGTTGAACTCTCCCCTTTATACCAGTTACAGGCAGTGGTTTGAATCCCAAAGCATTGGTTGGAGTTTTACACACATTTGCTGTTTTTATTGCTTAAAAATGGTTCCCAGCGCCTGCTGTACACTTTTTTGTATTTTCACTCATTACTTCACAAAGGATGCTTTCCCAGTAAATTATCTTGCTTTTTAGAGTAAAACTCCCCCCTTTATACTCGTTACAGGTTGTGGTTTGTGAGTTTTACACACATTTGAAGTTTGTATCGCTTAAAAATGCTTCCCAGCGCCTGCTGTACACTTTTTTTTTTGACTCATAACTTCAGAAAGGATGCTTTCCCAATAAATTCTCTTGCTTTTTAGAGTATAACTCTCCACTTTATACGAGTTACAGGCAGTGGTTTGAATCCCAAAGCATTGGTTGGAGTTTTACACACATTTGCTGTTTTTATTGCTTAAACATGGTTCCCAGCGCCTGCTGTTCACTTTTTTGTATTTTCACTCATTACTTCACAATGGATGCTTTCCCAGTAAATTCTCTTTTTTTTAACAGTACAACTCCCCCCTTTATACGAGTTACAGGCAGTGGTTTGAATCCCAAAGCTTTGGTTGGAGTTTTACACACATTTGCAGTTTTTATTGCTGAAAAATGCCTCCCAGCGCCTGCTGTTCACTTTTTTTATTTTGACTCATAACTTCACAAAGGATTGCTTTCCTAGAAAATTCTCTTGCTTTTTAGAGTAAATCTCCCCCCTTTATACTCGTTACAGGTTGTGGTTTGTGAGTTTTACACACATTTGCAGCTTTTATCGCTTAAAAATGTTCCCAGCACCTGCTGGACACCTTTTTTTATTTGACTCATAACTTCACAAAGGATAATTTCCAAGTAAATTCTCTTGCATTTTAGAGTAAAACTCTCTCCTTTATACTAGTTACAGGCAGTGGTTTGAATCCCAAATTCTTTGGTTGGAGTTTTACACACATTTGCAGTTTTTTATCGCTTAAAAATGCTTCCCAGCCCCTGCTGTACACTTTTTTTATTTTGACTCATCACTTCACAAAGGATGCTTTCCCAGTATACTCTCTTGCTTTTTAGAGTTGAACTCTCCCCTTTATACCAGTTACAGGCAGTGGTTTGAATCCCAAAGCATTGGTTGGAGTTTTACACACATTTGCTGTTTTTATTGCTTAAAAATGATTCCCAGTGACTGCTGTACACGTTTTTGATTTTCACTCATAACTTCACAAAGGATGCTTTCCCAGTAAAGTCTCTTGCTTTTTACGGGAGAACTCTCCCCTTTATACTAGTTACAGGCAGTGGTTTGAATCCCAAAGCTTTGGTTGGAGTTTTACACACATTTGCAGCTTTTATCGCTTAAAAATGTTCCCAGCACCTGCTGGACACCTTTTTTTATTTGACTCATAACTTCACAAAGGATGATTTCCAAGTAAATTCTCTTGCATTTTAGAGTGAAACTCTCCCATTTATACGAGTTACAGGCAGTGGTTTGAATCCCAAAAGCTTCGGTTGGAGTTTTACACACATTTGCTGTTTTTATTGCTTAAAAATGATTCCCAGTGACTGCTGTACACGTTTTTGATTTTCACTCATAACTTCACAAAGGATGCTTTCCCAGTAAAGTCTCTTGCTTTTTACGGGAGAACTCTCCCCTTTATACTAGTTACAGGCAGTGGTTTGAATCCCAAAGCTTTGGTTGGAGTTTTACACACATTTGCAGCTTTTATCGCTTAAAAATGTTCCCAGCACCTGCTGGACACCTTTTTTTATTTGACTCATAACTTCACAAAGGATGATTTCCAAGTAAATTCTCTTGCATTTTAGAGTAAAACTCTCTCCTTTATACTAGTTACAGGCAGTGGTTTGAATCCCAAATTCTTTGGTTGGAGTTTTACACACATTTGCAGTTTTTTATCGCTTAAAAATGCTTCCCAGCCCCTGCTGTACACTTTTTTTATTTTGACTCATCACTTCACAAAGGATGCTTTCCCAGTAAACTCTCTTGCTTTTTAGAGTTGAACTCTCCCCTTTATACCAGTTACAGGCAGTGGTTTGAATCCCAAAGCATTGGTTGGAGTTTTACACACATTTGCTGTTTTTATTGCTTAAACATGGTTCCTAGCGCCTGCTGTACACTTTTTTGTATTTTCACTCATTACTTCACAATGGATGCTTTCCCAGTAAATTCTCTTTTTTTTAACAGTACAACTCCCCCCTTTATACGAGTTACAGGGAGTGGTTTGAATCCCAAAGCTTTGGTTGGAGGTTTACACAAATTTGCAGTTTTTATCGCTTAAATGTGCTTCCCAGCGTCTGCTGTACACTTTTTTTATTTTGACTCATAACTTCACAAAGGATGCTTTCCCAGTAAAGTCTCTTGCTTTTTAGAGTGGAACTCTCCCATTTATACTAGTTTCAGGCAGTTGTTTGTATCCCAAAACATTTTGTTGGAGTTTTACACACATTTGTTTTGTTCATCGCTTAAAAATGCTTCCCAGCGCCTGCTGTCCACTTTTTTTATTTTCACTCATAACTTCACAAATAATGCTTTCCCAGTAAAGTCTCTTGCATTTTAGAGTAAAACTCTCCCCTTTATACTAGTTACAGGCAGTGGTTTGAATCCCAAAGCTTTGGTTGGAGTTTTACACACATTTGCAGTTTTTATCGCTTAAAAATGCTTCCCAGCTTCCTCTGCTGTACACTTTTTTTTATTGTAACTCAGAACTTCACAAAGGATGCTTTCCCAGTAAATTCTCTTGCTTTTTAGAGTAAAACTATCCCTTTGTCAGGCAGTGGTTTGAATCCCAAAGCTTTGGTTGGAGTTTTACACACATTTGCAGATTTTATCGCTTAAAAATGTTTCCCAGCTCCCTCTGCTGTACACTTTTTTTTATTGTAACTCATAACTTAACTAAGGATACTTTCCCAGTAAATTCTCTTGCTTTTTAGAGTGAAACTCTCCCATTTATACGAGTTACAGGCAGTGGTTTGAATCCCAAAGCTTTGGTTGGAGTTTTACATGCATTTGCTGTTTTTATTGCTTAAAAATGCTTCCCAGCGCCTGCTGTACACTATTTTTTATTTTCACTCATAACTTCACAAAGGATGCTTTCCCAGTAAAGTCTCTTTCTTTTTAGAGTAGACCTCTCCCCTTTATACTTGTTACAGGCAGTGGTTTGAATCCCAAAGCTTTGGTTGGAGTATTACAAACATTTGCAGTTTTTATTGCTGAGAAATGCTTCCCAGCGACTGCTGGACACTTTTTTTTATTTTCACTCATAACTTCACAAAGGATGCTTTCCCAGTAAATTATCTTGCTTTTAAGTGAATAACTCTCCCCTTTATACTAGTTACAGGCAGTGGTTTGAATCCCAAAGCTTTGGTTGGAGTTTTACACACATTTGCTGTTTTTATTGCTGAAAAATGCTTCCCAGCTCCCTCTGCTGTATACTTTTCTTATTGTAACTCATAACTTCACAAAGGATGCTTTCCCAGTAAAGTCTCCTTCTTTTTAGAGTAGAACTCTCCCCTTTATGCTCGTTGCAGGCAGTGGTTTGAATCCCAAAGCTTTGGTTGGAGTATTACAAACATTTGCAGTTTTTATTGCTGAGAAATGCTTCCCAGCGACTGCTGGACACTTTTTTTTATTTTCACTCATAACTTCACAAAGGATGCTTTCCCAGTAAATTATCTTGCTTTTAAGTGAATAACTCTCCCCTTTATACTAGTTACAGGCAGTGGTTTGAACCCCAAAGCTTTGGTTGGAGTTTTACACACATTTGCAGTTTTTATCGCTTAAAAATGCTTCCCAGCGCCTGCTGTACACTTTTTTTATTGTGACTCATAACTTCACAAAGGATGCTTTCCCAGTAAATTCTCTTGCTTTTTAGAGTAGAACTCTCCCCTTGATACTAGTTACAGGCAGTGGTTTGAATCCCAAAGCTTTGGTTGGAGTTTTACACACAGTTGCAGTTTTTATTGCTTAAAAATGCTTCCCAGCGCCTGCTGTACACTTTTTTTTATTTTCACTCATAACTTCACAAAGGATGCTTTCCCAGTAAAGTCTCTTGCTTTTTAGAGTAAAACTCTCCCCTTTATACTAGTTACAGGCAGTGGTTTGAATCCCAAAGCTTTGGTTGGAGTTTTACACACAGTTGCAGTTTTTATTGCTTAAAAATGCTTCCCAGCTCCCTCTGCTGTACACTTTTTTTTATTTTCACTCATAACTTCACAAAGGATGCTTTCCCAGTAAATTCTCTTGCTTTTTAGAGTAAAACTCTCCCCTTTATACTAGTTACAGGCAGTGGTTTGAATCCCAAAGCTTTGGTTGGAGTTTTACACACATTTGCAGTTTTTATCGCTTAAAAATGCTTCCCAGCGCCTGCTGTACACTTTTTTTATTGTGACTCATAACTTCACAAAGGATGCTTTCCCAGTAAATTCTCTTGCTTTTTAGAGTAGAACTCTCCCCTTGATACTAGTTACAGGCAGTGGTTTGAATCCCAAAGCTTTGGTTGGAGTTTTACACACATTTGATGTTTTTATTGCTTAAAAATGCTTCCCAGCGCCTGCTGTACACTTTTTTTATTGTAACTCATAATTTCCGAAAGGATTCATTCCCAGTAAATGCTTTTAAGAGTAAAACTCTCCCCTTTATACGAGTTACAGGCAGTGGTTTGAATCCCAAAGCTGTGGTTCGAGTTTTACACACATTTGATGTTTTTATTGCTTAAAAATGCTTCCCAGCGCCTGCTGTACACCTTTTTTATTTTGACTCATCACTTCACAAAGGATGCTTTCCCAGTAAAGTCTCTTGTTTTTTGGAGTATAATCTCCCCGTTATACTAGTTAGAGGCAGTGGTTTGAATCCCAAAGCTTTGGTTGGAGTTTGACAAACATTTGCAGTTTTTAATGCTGAAAAACGCTTCCCAGCGCCTGCTGTACACTTTTTTTATTTTGACTCATAACTTCACGAAGGATGCTTTCCTGGTAAAGTCTCTTGCATTTTGGAGTAAAACTCTCCCCTTTATACTAGTTACAGGCAGTGGTTTGAATCCCAAAGCTTTGGTTGGAGTTTTACACACATTGGCTTTTTTTATTGCTTAAAAATGCTTCCCAGCTCCCTCTGCTGTATACTTTTTTTATTGTAACTCCTAACTTCACAAAGGATGGTTTCCCAGTAAAGTCTCCTTCTTTTTAGAGTAGAACTCTCCCCTTACTACTCGTTACAGGCAGTGATTTGAATCCCAAAGCTTTGGTTGGAGTTTTACACACATTGGCTGTTTGTATTGCTAAAAAATGCTTCCCAGCGACTGCTGTACACTTTTTTTATTTTCACACATAACTTCACAAAGGATGCTTTCCCAGTAAAGTCTCTTGCATTTTGGAGTAAAACTCTCCCCTTTATACTAGTTACAGGCAGTGGTTTGAACCCCAAAGCTTTGGTTGGAGTTTTACACACATTTGCAGTTTTTATCGCTTAAAAATGCTTCCCAGCGCCTGCTGTACACTTTTTTTATTGTAACTCATAATTTCCGAAAGGATTCATTCCCAGTAAATGCTTTTAAGAGTAAAACTCTCCCATTTATACGAGTTACAGGCAGTGGTTTGAATCCCAAAGCTGTGGTTCGAGTTTTACACACATTTGATGTTTTTATTGCTTAAAAATGCTTCCCAGCGCCTGCTGTACACCTTTTCTATTTTGACTCATCACTTCACAAAGGATGCTTTCCCAGTAAAGTCTTTTGCATTTTGGAGTAAAACTCTCCCCTTTATACTAGTTACAGGCAGTGGTTTGAACCCCAAAGCTTTGGTTGGAGTTTTACACACATTTGCAGTTTTTATCGCTTAAAAATGCTTCCCAGCGCCTGCTGTAAACTTTTTTTATTTTGACTCATAACTTCACAAAGGATGCTTTCCAAGTAAATTCTCTTGCATTTTAGAGTAAAACTCTCCCCTTTATACTAGTTACAGGCAGTGGTTTGAATCCCAAAGCTTTGGTTGGAGTTTTACACACACTTGCAGTTTTTATTGCTTAAAAATGCTTCCCAGCTCCCTCTGCTGTCCACTTTTTTTTATTGAAACTCATAACTTCACAAAGGACGCTTTCCCAGTAAATTATCTTGCTTTTTAGAGTAAAACTCTCCCCTTTATACTTGTTACAGGCAGTGGTTTGAATCCCAAAGCTTTGGTTGGAGTTTTACAAACATTTGCAGTTTTTATTGCTTAGAAATGCTTCCCTGTGGCTGCTGTACACTTTTTTTATTTTGACTCATAACTTCACAAAGGATGCTTTCCAAGTAAATTCTCTTGCATTTTAGAGTAAAACTCTCCCCTTTATACTTGTTACAGGCACTGGTTTGAATCCCAAAGCTTTGGTTGGCGTTTTACACACATTTGCAATTTTTATTGCTTAAAAATGCTTCCCAGCTCCCTCTGCTGTACACCTTTTTTATTGTAACTCAAAACTTCACAAAGGATGCTTTCCCAGTAAATTATCTTTCATTTTAGAGTAAAACTCTCCCCTTGATATTAGTTACAGGGAGTGGATTGAATCCCAAAGCTTTGGTTGGAGTTTTACAAACATTTGCAGTTTTTATCGCTGAAAAATGTTTCCCAGCACCTGCTGTACACTTTTTTACTTTGACTCATAACTTCACAAAGGATGCTTTCGCATGTAAAGTCTCTTGTTTTTTAGAGTAAAACTCTCCCCTTTATACTAGTTACAGGCATTGGTTTGAATCCCAAAGCTTTGGTTGGCGTTTTACACACACCTGCAGTTTTTATTGCTTAAAAATGCTTCCCAGCTCCCTCTGCTGTCCACTTTATTTTATTGAAACTCATAGCTTCACAAAGTATGCTTTCCCAGTAAATTCTCTTGCATTTTAGAGTAGAACTCTCCGCTTTATACTAGTTACAGGCAATGGTTTGAATCCCAAAGCTTTTTGTTGGAGTTTTACACACATTTGCAGTTTTAATTGCTTAAAAATGCTTCCCAGCGCCTGCTGTGCACATTTTTGATTTTGACTCAAAACTTCACAAAGGATGCTTTCCAAGTAAATTCTCTTGCATTTTAGAAAAAAATTCTCCCCTTTATACTAGCTACAGGCAGTGGTTTGAATCAGAAAACGTTGGTTGGAGTTTTACACACATTTGCTGTTTTTATCACTGAAAAACGCTTCCTAGCGCCTGCTGTACACTTTTTATATTTACACTCATAACTTCACAAAGGATGCTTTCCCTGTAAATTCTCTTGCTTTTGAGAGTAGAACTCTACCCTTTAGACGGGTTACAGGCAGTGGTTTGAATCCCAAAGCTTTGGTTGGAGTTTTACACACATTTGCTGTTTTTATCGCTTAAAAATGCTTCCCAAGCGCCTGCTGTACACTTTTTTTATTTTCACTCATAACTTCACATAGGATGCTTTCCCAGTAAATTATCTTGCTTTTTAGAGTAAAACTCTCCGCTTTATACTAGTTACAGGCTGTGTTTTGAATCCCAAAGCTTTGGTTGGAGTTTTACACACATTTGCATTTTTTATTGCTTAAAAATGCTTCCCAGCTCTCTCTGCTGGACACTTTTTTTAGTGTAACTCCTAACTTCACAATGGATGCATTCCCAGTAAATTCTCTTGCTATTTGAGTAAAATTCTCCCGTTTATAATACTTACGGGCAGTGGTTTGAATCCCAAAGCTTTGGTTGGAGTTTTTCACACATTTGCAGTTTTTATCGCTTAAAAATGCTTCCGAGCGCCTGTTGTACACTTTTTTTATTTTGACGCATAACTTCACAAAGGATGCTTTCCCAGTAAATTATTTTGCTTTTGAGAGGAGAACTCTCCCCTTTATACTAGATACAGGCAGTGGTTTGAATCCCAAAGCTTTGGTTGGAGTTTTACACACATTTGCTCTTTTTATTGCTTAAAAATGCTTCCCAGCTCCTTCTGCTGTACACTTTTTTTATTGTAACTCATAACTTCACAAAGGATGCTTTCCCAGTAAAGTCTCTTGCTTTTTGGAGTAGAACTCTTCCCTTTATACGAGTTACAGGCTGTGGGCTGAATCCCAAAGCTTTGGTTCGAGTTTTACACACATTTGCAGTTTTTATTGCTTAAAAATGCTTCCCAGCTCACTCTGCTGTACACTTTTTTTATTGTGACTCATAACTTCACAAACGATGCTTTCCCAGTAAATTCTCTTGCTTTTTGGAGTAAAACTCTCCCCTTTATACTTGTTACAGGCAGTGCTTTGAATCCCAAAGCTTTGGTTTGAGTTTTACAAACATTTGCTTTGTTTATTGCTTAAAAATGCTTCCCAGCGCCTGCTGTACACATTTTTTATTTTGACTCATAACTTCACAAAGGATGCTTTCCAAGTAAATTCTCTTACATTTCAGAGTAGAACTCTCCACTTTGTACTAGTTACAGGTAGTTGTTTGAATCCCAAAGCTTTGGTTGGAGTTTTACACACATTTGCTGTTTTTATCGCTTGAAAATGCTTCCCAGCGCCTGCTGTACACTTTTTTTATTTTCACTCATAACTTCACATAGGATGCTTTCCCAGTAAAATATCTTGCTTTTTAGAGTAGAACTCTCCGCTTTATACTAGTTACAGGCTGTGTTTTGAATCCCAAAGCTTTGGTTGGAGTTTTACACACATTTGCATTTTTTATTGCTTAAAAATGCTTCCCAGCTCCCTCTGCTGGACACTTTTTTTATTGTAACTCATAACTTCACAATGGATGCATTCCCAGTAAATTCTCTTGCTTTTTGAGTAAAATTCTCCCGTTTATAATACTTACGGGCAGTGGTTTGAATCCCAAAGCTTTGGTTGGAGTTTTTCACACATTTGCAGTTTTTATCGCTTAAAAATGCTTCCCAGCGCCTGTTGTACACTTTTTTTATTTTGACACATAACTTCACAAAGGATGCTTTCCCAGTAAATTATTTTGCTTTTGAGAGGAGAACTCTCCCCTTTATACTAGATACAGGCAGTGGTTTGAATCCCAAAGCTTTGGTTGGAGTTTTACACACATTTGCTCTTTTTATTGCTTAAAAATGCTTCCCAGCTCCTTCTGCTGTACACTTTTTTTATTGTAACTCATAACTTCACAAAGGATGCTTTCCCAGTAAAGTCTCTTGCTTTTTGGAGTAGAACTCTTCCCTTTATACGAGTTACAGGCTGTGGGCTGAATCCCAAAGCTTTGGTTCGAGTTTTACACACATTTGCAGTTTTTATTGCTTAAAAATGCTTCCCAGCTCTATCTGCTGTACACTTTTTTTATTTTGACACATAACTTCACAAAGGATGCTTTCCCAGTAAATTATTTTGCTTTTGAGAGGAGAACTCTCCCCTTTATACTAGATACAGGCAGTGGTTTGAATCCCAAAGCTTTGGTTGGAGTTTTACACACATTAGAGAAGAACTATTCCCTTTATACTAGTTACAGGCAGTGGTTTGAATCCCAAAGCTTTGATTGGAGTTTTAAACACATTTGCAGCTTTTATTCCTTAAAAATGCTTCCCAGCGCCTGCTGGACACTTTTATTGTTTTGACTCATAACTTCACAAAGATTGTTTTCCCAGTAAAGTATCTTTCTTTTTAGAGTAGAACTCTCCCCTTTGTACTAGTTACAGGCAGTTGTTTGA
>NW_026904283.1:0-47648 GCF_024500275.1 Phycodurus eques | reverse complement strand
ATGTGAAACAAACGATCGGTGCGAAACCAGCTTTCAGGGGAGGCCTCCCCCGAGTCTCCGGACAGCTGTGGGGCCGAGCGGCGAGCGTTAAAGCACTCTGTTTCGGTCCAGTAATAGGCCTTTATTGACTAAATTGTAACATGACGACCTATGTGATTTTGGCAGGACTTTTTAGCGCTTACGTTTGAGCTAGTGGGCTAAGATGTAAAACAAACGATCGGTGGGAATCCAGCTTTCAGGGGAGGCCTCTTCCAAGCCTCTCAGAGGTCGTGGGGCCGAACGGCGAGCGTTAAAGCACTCAGTTTCGCTCGAATACCATTACGACCGATTTGACTTCGGCACGACTTTAGGTCACTTAATTTCAGCCTAGCGGGCTAGGAATTCACACAGACAATCCTTGGGAATCCAGCTTTCAGTGGAGGCCTCTTCCAAGCCTCTCAGAGGTCGTGGGGCCGAACGGCGAGCGTCAAAGCACTCGGTTTCGCTCCAGTAGTAGGCCTTTATTGACTAAATTGTAACATGACGACCTATGTGACTTTGGCAGGACTTTTTAGCGCTTACGTTTGAGCTAGTGGGCTAAGATTTGAAACAAACGATCGGTGGGAATCCAGCTTTCAGGGGAGGCCTCCCCCGAGTCTCTGGACGGCTGTGGGGCGGAGCGGCAAGCGTTAAAGCACTCAGTTTCGCTCGAGTACCATGATGACCGATTTGACTTCGGCACAACTTTAGGTCGCTTAATTTCAGCCGAGCGGGCTAGGACTTCACACAGACAAGCCTTGGGAATCCAGCTTTCAAGGGAGGCCTCTTCCAAGCCTCTCGGAGGTCGTGGGGCCGAACGGCGAGCGTCGAAGCACTCGGTTTCGCTCCAGTAGTAGGCCATTCTTGACTAAATTGTAACATGACAACCTATGTGACTTTGGCAGTTCTTTTTAGCGCTTAATTTTGAGCTAGTGGGCTAAGATTTGAAACAAACGATCGGTGTCAATCCAGCTTTCAGGGGAGACCTCTCCCGAGTCTCTGGACGACTGTGGGGCCGAGCGGCAAGCGTTAAAGCACTCAGTTTCGCTCGAGTACCATGACGACCGATTTGACTTCGGCACGACTTTAGGTCGCTTAATTTCAGCCGAGCGGGCTAGGAATTCACACAGACAAGCCGTGGGAATCCAGCTTTCAAGGAGGCCTCTTCCAAGCCTCTCGGAGCTCGTGGGGCCGAACGGCGAGCGTCGAAGCTCTCGGTTTCGCTCCAGTAGTAGGCCTTTATTGACTAAATTGTAACATGACAACCTATGTGACTTGGCAGGACTTTTTAGCGCTTACTTTTGATCTAGTGGGCTAAGATTTGAAACCAAGCGATCGGTGGGAAATTCAGCTTTCAGGGGAGGCCTCCCCCAAGTCTCTGGACGGCTGTGGGCCCGAACGGCGAGCTTCAAAGCACTCGGTTTCTCCCAGTAGTAGGCCTTTATTGACTAAATTGTAACATGAAGATCTATGTGACTTTGGCAGGACTTTTTAGCGCCTACTTTTGAACTAGTGGGCTAAGATTTGAAACAAACGATCGGTGCGAAACCAGCTTTCAGGGGAGGCCTCCCCCGAGTCTCCGGACAGCTGTGGGGCCGAGCGGCGAGCGTTAAAGCACTCTGTTTCGGTCCAGTAGTAGGCCTTTATTGACTAAATTGTAACATGACGACCTATGTGACTTTGGCAGGACTTTTTAGCGCTTACTTTTGAGCTAGTGGGCTAAGATTTGAAACAAACGATCGGTGGGAATCCAGCTTTCAGGGGAGGCCTCCCCAAGCTCTCTGGAGGGCTGTGGGGACCGAGTGGCGAGCGTTAAAGCACTCAGTTTCGCTCGAATACCATTACGACCGATTTGACTTCGGCACGACTTTAGGTCACTTAATTTCAGCCTAGCGGGCTAGGAATTCACACAGACAATCCTTGGGAATCCAGCTTTCAGTGGAGGCCTCTTCCAAGCCTCTCAGAGGTCGTGGGGCCGAACGGCGAGCGTCAAAGCACTCGGTTTCGCTCCAGTAGTAGGCCTTTATTGACTAAATTGTAACATGACGACCTATGTGACTTTGGCAGGACTTTTTAGCGCTTACTTTTGAGCTAGTGGGCTAAGATTTGAAACAAACGATCGGTGGGAATCCAGCTTTCAGGGGAGGCCTCCCCTGAGTCTCTGGACCGCTGTGGGGCCGAGCGGCATGCGTTAAAGCACTCGGTTTCGCTCCAGTAGTAGGCATTTATTCACTAAATTGTAACATGACGACCTATGTGACTTTGGCAGGACTTTTTAGCGCTTACTTTTGAGCTAGTGGGCTAAGATTTGAAACAAACGATCGGTGGGAATCCAGCTTTCAGGATAGGCCTCTTCCAAGCCTCTCAGAGGTCGTGGGGCCGAACGGCGAGCGTTAAAGCACTCAGTTTCGGTCCAGTCGTAGGCCTTTATTGACTAAATTGTAACATGACGATCTATGTGACTTTGGCAGGACTTTTTAGCGCTTACTTTTGAGCTAGTGGGCTAAGATTTGAAACAAACGATCGGTGGGAATCCAGCTTTCAGGATAGGCCTCTTCCAAGCCTCTCAGAGGTCGTGGGGCCGAACGGCGAGCGTTAAAGCACTCAGTTTCGGTCCAGTCGTAGGCCTTTATTGACTAAATTGTAACATGACAACCTATGTGACTTTGGCAGGACTTTTTAGCGCTTACTTTTGAGCTAGTGGGCTAAGATTTGAAACAAACGATCGGTGGGAATCCAGCTTTCAGGGGAGGCCTCCCCCGAGTCTCTGGACGGCTGTGGGGCGGAGCGGCAAGCGTTAAAGCACTCAGTTTCGCTCGAGTACCATGGTGACCGATTTGACTTCGGCACAACTTTAGGTCGCTTAATTTCAGCCGAGCGGGCTAAGACTTCACACAGACAAGCCTTGGGAATCCAGCTTTCAAGGGAGGCCTCTTCCAAGCCTCTCGGAGGTCGTGGGGCCGAACGGCGAGCGTCGAAGCACTCGGTTTCGCTCCAGTAGTAGGCCATTCTTGACTAAATTGTAACATGACAACCTATGTGACTTTGGCAGGACTTTTTAGCGCTTACTTTTGAGCTAGTGGGCTAAGATTTGAAACAAACGATCGGTGGGAATCCAGCTTTCAGGGGAGGCCTCCCCCGAGTCTCTGGACAGCTGTGTGGCCGAGCGGCGAGTGTTAAAGCACTCAGTTTCGCTCGAGTACCATGACGACCGATTTGACTTCGGCACGACTTTAGGTCGCTTAATTTCAGCCGAGCGGGCTAGGAATTAACACAGACAAGCCGTGGGAATCCAGGTTTCAAGGGAGGCCTCTTCCAAGCCTCTCGGAGCTTGTGGGGCCGAACGGCGAGCGTCGAAGCACTCGGTTTCGCTCCAGTAGTAGGCCTTTATTGACTAAATTGTAACATGACAACCTATGTGACTTTGGCAGGACTTTTTAGCGCTTGCTTTTGATCTAGTGGGCTAAGATTTGAAACAAACGATCGGTGGGAATTCAGCTTTCAGGGGAGGCCTCCCCCAAGTCTCTGGACGGCTGTGGGGCCGAACGGCGAGCTTCAAAGCAATCGGTTTCTCCCCAGTAGTAGGCCTTTATTGACTAAATTGTAACATGACGATCTATGTGACTTTGGCAGGACATTTTAGCGCCTACTTTTGAACGAGTGGGCTAAGATTTGAAAAAAACGATCGGTGGGAAACCAGCTTTCAGGGGAGGCCTCCCCCGAGTCTCTGGACAGCTGTGGGGCCGAACGGCGAGCGTTACAGCACTCTGTTTCGGTCCAGTAATAGGCCTTTATTGACTAAATTGTAACATGACGACCTATGTGATTTTGGCAGGACTTTTTAGCGCTTACGTTTGAGCTAGTGGGCTAAGATTTAAAACAAACGATCGGTGGGAATCCAGCTTTCAGGGGAGGCCTCTTCCAAGCCTCTCAGAGGTCGTGGGGCCGAACGGCGAGCGTTAAAGCACTCGGTTTCTCCCCAGTAGTAGGCCTTTATTGACTAAATTGTAACATGACGATCTATGTGACTTTGGCAGGACTTTTTAGCGCCTACTTTTGAGCTAGTGGGCTAAGATTTGAAACAAACGATCGGTGGGAATCCAGCTTTCAGGGGAGGCCTCCCCCAAGTCTCTGGATGGCTGTGGGACCGAGTGGCGAGCGTTAAAGCACTTCAGTTTCGCTCGAATACCATTACGACCGATTTGACTTCGGCACGACTTTAGGTCACTTAATTTCAGCCTAGCGGGCTAGGAATTCACACAGACAATCCTTGGGAATCCAGCTTTCAGTGGAGGCCTCTTCCAAGCCTCTCAGAGGTCGTGGGGCCGAACGGCGAGCGTTAAAGGACTCGGTTTCTCCCCAGTAGTAGGCCTTTATTGACTAAATTGTAACATGACGATCTATGTGACTTTGGCAGGACTTTTTAGCGCCTACTTTTCGACTAGTGGGCTAAGATTTGAAACAAACGATTGGTGGGAAACCAGCTTTCAGGGGAGGCCTCCCCCGAGTCTCTGGACAGCTGTGGGGCCGAGCGGCGAGCGTTAAAGCACTCTGTTTCGGTCCAGTAATAGGCCTTTATTGACTAAATTGTAACATGACGACCTATGTGATTTTGGCAGGACTTTTTAGCGCTTACGTTTGAGCTAGTGGGCTAAGATTTAAAACAAACGATCGGTGGGAATCCAGCTTTCAGGGGAGGCCTCTTCCAAGCCTCTCAGAGGTCGTGGGGCCGAACGGCGAGCGTTAAAGCACTCGGTTTCTCCCCAGTAGTAGGCCTTTATTGACTAAATTGTAACATGACGATCTATGTGACTTTGGCAGGACTTTTTAGCGCCTACTTTTGAGCTAGTGGGCTAAGATTTGAAACAAACGATCGGTGTCAATCCAGCTTTCAGGGGAGACCTCTCCCGAGTCTCTGGACGACTGTGGGGCCGAGCGGCAAGCGTTAAAGCACTCAGTTTCGCTTGAGTACCATGACGACCGATTTGACTTCGGCACGACTTTAGGTCGCTTAATTTCAGCCGAGCGGGCTAGGAATTCACACAGACAAGCCTTGGGAATCCAGCTTTCAAGGGAGGCCTCTTCCAAGCCTCTCGGAGGTCGTGGGGTCGAACGGCGAGCGTCGAAGCACTCGGTTTTGCTCCAGTAGTAGGCCTTTCTTGACTAAATTGTAACATGACAACCTATGTGACTTTGGCAGGACTTTTTAGCGCTTACTTTTGAGCTAGTGGGCTAAGACTTGAAACAAACGATCGGTGGGAATCCACCTTTCAGGGGAGGCCTCCCCCGAGTCTCTGGACAGCTGTGTGGCCGAGCGGCGAGCGTTAAAGCACTCAGTTTCGCTCGAGTACCATGACGACCGATTTGACTTCGGCACGACTTTAGGTCGCTTAATTTCAGCCGAGCGGGCTAGGAATTCACACAGACAAGCCGTGGGAATCCAGCTTTCAAGGGAGGCCTCTTCCAAGCCTCTCGGAGCTCGTGGGGCCGAACGGCGAGCGTCGAAGCTCTCGGTTTCGCTCCAGTAGTAGGCCTTTATTGACTAAATTGTAACATGACAACCTATGTGACTTTAGCAGGACTTTTTAGCGCTTACTTTTGATCTAGTGGGCTAAGATTTGAAACAAGCGATCGGTGGGAATTCAGCTTTCAGGGGAGGCCTCCCCCAAGTCTCTGGACGGCTGTGGGCCCGAACGGCGAGCTTCAAAGCACTCGGTTTCTCCCCAGTAGTAGGCCTTTATTGACTAAATTGTAACATGAAGATCTATGTGACTTTGGCAGGACTTTTTAGCGCCTACTTTTGAACTAGTGGGCTAAGATTTGAAACAAACGATCGGTGCGAAACCAGCTTTCAGGGGAGGCCTCCCCCGAGTCTCCGGACAGCTGTGGGGCCGAGCGGCGAGCGTTAAAGCACTCTGTTTCGGTCCAGTAATAGGCCTTTATTGACTAAATTGTAACATGACGACCTATGTGATTTTGGCAGGACTTTTTAGCGCTTACGTTTGAGCTAGTGGGCTAAGATGTAAAACAAACGATCGGTGGGAATCCAGCTTTCAGGGGAGGCCTCTTCCAAGCCTCTCAGAGGTTGTGGGGCCGAACGGCGAGCGTTAAAGCACTCAGTTTCGCTCGAATACCATTACGACCGATTTGACTTCGGCACGACTTTAGGTCACTTAATTTCAGCCTAGCGGGCTAGGAATTCACACAGACAATCCTTGGGAATCCAGCTTTCAGTGGAGGCCTCTTCCAAGCCTCTCAGAGGTCGTGGGGCCGAACGGCGAGCGTCAAAGCACTCGGTTTCGCTCCAGTAGTAGGCCTTTATTGACTAAATTGTAACATGACGACCTATGTGACTTTGGCAGGACTTTTTAGCGCTTACGTTTGAGCTAGTGGGCTAAGATTTGAAACAAACGATCGGTGGGAATATAGCTTTCAGGGGAGGCCTCCCCCGAGTCTCTGGACGGCTGTGGGGCGGAGCGGCAAGCGTTAAAGCACTCAGTTTCGCTCGAGTACCATGATGACCGATTTGACTTCGGCACAACTTTAGGTCGCTTAATTTCAGCCGAGCGGGCTAGGACTTCACACAGACAAGCCTTGGGAATCCAGCTTTCAAGGGAGGCCTCTTCCAAGCCTCTCGGAGGTCGTGGGGCCGAACGGCGAGCGTCGAAGCACTCGGTTTCGCTCCAGTAGTAGGCCATTCTTGACTAAATTGTAACATGACAACCTATGTGACTTTGGCAGTTCTTTTTAGCGCTTAATTTTGAGCTAGTGGGCTAAGATTTGAAACAAACGATCGGTGTCAATCCAGCTTTCAGGGGAGTCCTCTCCCGAGTCTCTGGACGACTGTGGGGCCGAGCGGCAAGCGTTAAAGCACTCAGTTTCGCTCGAGTACCATGACGACCGATTTGACTTCGGCACGACTTTAGGTCGCTTAATTTCAGCCGAGCGGGCTAGGAATTCACACAGACAAGCCGTGGGAATCCAGCTTTCAAGGGAGGCCTCTTCCAAGCCTCTCGGAGCTCGTGGGGCCGAACGGCGAGCGTCGAAGCTCTCGGTTTCGCTCCAGTAGTAGGCCTTTATTGACTAAATTGTAACATGACAACCTATGTGACTTTGGCAGGACTTTTTAGCGCTTACTTTTGATCTAGTGGGCTAAGATTTGAAACAAGCGATCGGTGGGAATTCAGCTTTCAGGGGAGGCCTCCCCCAAGTCTCTGGACGGCTGTGGGCCCGAACGGCGAGCTTCAAAGCACTCGGTTTCTCCCCAGTAGTAGGCCTTTATTGACTAAATTGTAACATGAAGATCTATGTGACTTTGGCAGGACTTTTTAGCGCCTACTTTTGAACTAGTGGGCTAAGATTTGAAACAAACGATCGGTGCGAAACCAGCTTTCAGGGGAGGCCTCCCCCGAGTCTCCGGACAGCTGTGGGGCCGAGCGGCGAGCGTTAAAGCACTCTGTTTCGGTCCAGTAATAGGCCTTTATTGACTAAATTGTAACATGACGACCTATGTGATTTTGGCAGGACTTTTTAGCGCTTACGTTTGAGCTAGTGGGCTAAGATGTAAAACAAACGATCGGTGGGAATCCAGCTTTCAGGGGAGGCCTCTTCCAAGCCTCTCAGAGGTCGTGGGGCCGAACGGCGAGCGTTAAAGCACTCAGTTTCGCTCGAATACCATTACGACCGATTTGACTTCGGCACGACTTTAGGTCACTTAATTTCAGCCTAGCGGGCTAGGAATTCACACAGACAATCCTTGGGAATCCAGCTTTCAGTGGAGGCCTCTTCCAAGCCTCTCAGAGGTCGTGGGGCCGAACGGCGAGCGTCAAAGCACTCGGTTTCGCTCCAGTAGTAGGCCTTTATTGACTAAATTGTAACATGACGACCTATGTGACTTTGGCAGGACTTTTTAGCGCTTACGTTTGAGCTAGTGGGCTAAGATTTGAAACAAACGATCGGTGGGAATCCAGCTTTCAGGGGAGGCCTCCCCTGAGTCTCTGGACCGCTGTGGGGCCGAGCGGCATGCGTTAAAGCACTCGGTTTCGCTCCAGTAGTAGGCATTTATTCACTAAATTGTAACATGACGACCTATGTGACTTTGGCAGGACTTTTTAGCGCTTACTTTTGAGCTAGTGGGCTAAGATTTGAAACAAACGATCGGTGGGAATCCAGCTTTCAGGATAGGCCTCTTCCAAGCCTCTCAGAGGTCGTGGGGCCGAACGGCGAGCGTTAAAGCACTCAGTTTCGGTCCAGTCGTAGGCCTTTATTGACTAAATTGTAACATGACGATCTATGTGACTTTGGCAGGACTTTTTAGCGCTTACTTTTGAGCTAGTGGGCTAAGATTTGAAACAAACGATCGGTGGGAATCCAGCTTTCAGGATAGGCCTCTTCCAAGCCTCTCAGAGGTCGTGGGGCCGAACGGCGAGCGTTAAAGCACTCAGTTTCGGTCCAGTCGTAGGCCTTTATTGACTAAATTGTAACATGACAACCTATGTGACTTTGGCAGGACTTTTTAGCGCTTACTTTTGAGCTAGTGGGCTAAGATTTGAAACAAACGATCGGTGGGAATCCAGCTTTCAGGGGAGGCCTCCCCCAAGTCTCTGGACGGCTGTGGGACCGAGTGGCGAGCGTTAAAGCACTCAGTTTCGCTCGAATACCATTACGACCGATTTGACTTCGGCACGACTTTAGGTCACTTAATTTCAGCCTAGCGGGCTAGGAATTCACACAGACAATCCTTGGGAATCCAGCTTTCAGTGGAGGCCTCTTCCGAGCCTCTCAGAGGTCGTGGGGCCGAACGGCGAGCGTCAAAGCACTCGGTTTCGCTCCAGTAGTAGGCCTTTATTGACTAAATTGTAACATGACGACCTATGTGACTTTGGCAGGACTTTTTAGCGCTTACTTTTGAGCTAGTGGGCTAAGATTTGAAACAAACGATCGGTGGGAATCCAGCTTTCAGGGGAGGCCTCCCCCGAGTCTCTGGACGGCTGTGGGGCGGAGCGGCAAGCGTTAAAGCACTCAGTTTCGCTCGAGTACCATGGTGACCGATTTGACTTCGGCACAACTTTAGGTCGCTTAATTTCAGCCGAGCGGGCTAAGACTTCACACAGACAAGCCTTGGGAATCCAGCTTTCAAGGGAGGCCTCTTCCAAGCCTCTCGGAGGTCGTGGGGCCGAACGGCGAGCGTCGAAGCACTCGGTTTCGCTCCAGTAGTAGGCCATTCTTGACTAAATTGTAACATGACAACCTATGTGACTTTGGCAGGACTTTTTAGCGCTTACTTTTGAGCTAGTGGGCTAAGATTTGAAACAAACGATCGGTGGGAATCCAGCTTTCAGGGGAGGCCTCCCCCGAGTCTCTGGACAGCTGTGTGGCCGAGCGGCGAGTGTTAAAGCACTCAGTTTCGCTCGAGTACCATGACGACCGATTTGACTTCGGCACGACTTTAGGTCGCTTAATTTCAGCCGAGCGGGCTAGGAATTAACACAGACAAGCCGTGGGAATCCAGGTTTCAAGGGAGGCCTCTTCCAAGCCTCTCGGAGCTTGTGGGGCCGAACGGCGAGCGTCGAAGCACTCGGTTTCGCTCCAGTAGTAGGCCTTTATTGACTAAATTGTAACATGACAACCTATGTGACTTTGGCAGGACTTTTTAGCGCTTGCTTTTGATCTAGTGGGCTAAGATTTGAAACAAACGATCGGTGGGAATTCAGCTTTCAGGGGAGGCCTCCCCCAAGTCTCTGGACGGCTGTGGGGCCGAACGGCGAGCTTCAAAGCAATCGGTTTCTCCCCAGTAGTAGGCCTTTATTGACTAAATTGTAACATGACGATCTATGTGACTTTGGCAGGACATTTTAGCGCCTACTTTTGAACGAGTGGGCTAAGATTTGAAAAAAACGATCGGTGGGAAACCAGCTTTCAGGGGAGGCCTCCCCCGAGTCTCTGGACAGCTGTGGGGCCGAACGGCGAGCGTTACAGCACTCTGTTTCGGTCCAGTAATAGGCCTTTATTGACTAAATTGTAACATGACGACCTATGTGATTTTGGCAGGACTTTTTAGCGCTTACGTTTGAGCTAGTGGGCTAAGATTTAAAACAAACGATCGGTGGGAATCCAGCTTTCAGGGGAGGCCTCTTCCAAGCCTCTCAGAGGTCGTGGGGCCGAACGGCGAGCGTTAAAGCACTCGGTTTCTCCCCAGTAGTAGGCCTTTATTGACTAAATTGTAACATGACGATCTATGTGACTTTGGCAGGACTTTTTAGCGCCTACTTTTGAGCTAGTGGGCTAAGATTTGAAACAAACGATCGGTGGGAATCCAGCTTTCAGGGGAGGCCTCCCCCAAGTCTCTGGATGGCTGTGGGACCGAGTGGCGAGCGTTAAAGCACTCAGTTTCGCTCGAATACCATTACGACCGATTTGACTTCGGCACGACTTTAGGTCACTTAATTTCAGCCTAGCGGGCTAGGAATTCACACAGACAATCCTTGGGAATCCAGCTTTCAGTGGAGGCCTCTTCCAAGCCTCTCAGAGGTCGTGGGGCCGAACGGCGAGCGTTAAAGGACTCGGTTTCTCCCCAGTAGTAGGCCTTTATTGACTAAATTGTAACATGACGATCTATGTGACTTTGGCAGGACTTTTTAGCGCCTACTTTTCGACTAGTGGGCTAAGATTTGAAACAAACGATTGGTGGGAAACCAGCTTTCAGGGGAGGCCTCCCCCGAGTCTCTGGACAGCTGTGGGGCCGAGCGGCGAGCGTTAAAGCACTCTGTTTCGGTCCAGTAATAGGCCTTTATTGACTAAATTGTAACATGACGACCTATGTGATTTTGGCAGGACTTTTTAGCGCTTACGTTTGAGCTAGTGGGCTAAGATTTAAAACAAACGATCGGTGGGAATCCAGCTTTCAGGGGAGGCCTCTTCCAAGCCTCTCAGAGGTCGTGGGGCCGAACGGCGAGCGTTAAAGCACTCGGTTTCTCCCCAGTAGTAGGCCTTTATTGACTAAATTGTAACATGACGATCTATGTGACTTTGGCAGGACTTTTTAGCGCCTACTTTTGAGCTAGTGGGCTAAGATTTGAAACAAACGATCGGTGGGAATCCAGCTTTCAGGGGAGGCCTCCCCCAAGTCTCTGGATGGCTGTGGGACCGAGTGGCGAGCGTTAAAGCACTCAGTTTCGCTCGAATACCATTACGACCGATTTGACTTCGGCACGACTTTAGGTCACTTAATTTCAGCCTAGCGGGCTAGGAATTCACACAGACAATCCTTGGGAATCCAGCTTTCAGTGGAGGCCTCTTCCAAGCCTCTCAGAGGTCGTGGGGCCGAACGGCGAGCGTTAAAGGACTCGGTTTCTCCCCAGTAGTAGGCCTTTATTGACTAAATTGTAACATGACGATCTATGTGACTTTGGCAGGACTTTTTAGCGCCTACTTTTCGACTAGTGGGCTAAGATTTGAAACAAACGATCGGTGGGAAACCAGCTTTCAGGGGAGGCCTCCCCCGAGTCTCTGGACAGCTGTGGGGCCGAGCGGCGAGCGTTAAAGCACTCTGTTTCGGTCCAGTAATAGGCCTTTATTGACTAAATTGTAACATGACGACCTATGTGATTTTGGCAGGACTTTTTAGCGCTTACGTTTGAGCTAGTGGGCTAAGATTTAAAACAAACGATCGGTGGGAATCCAGCCTTCAGGAGAGGCCTCTTCCAAGCCTCTCAGAGGTCGTGGGGCCGAATGGCGAGCGTTAAAGCACTCGGTTTCTCCCCAGTAGTAGGCCTTTATTGACTAAATTGTAACATGACGATCTATGTGACTTTGGCAGGACTTTTTAGCGCCTACTTTTGAGCTAGTGGGCTAAGATTTGAAAAAAACGATCGGTGGGAATCCAGCTTTCAGGGGAGGCCTCCCCCAAGTCTCTGGATGGCTGTGGGACCGAGTGGCGAGCGTTAAAGCACTCAGTTTCGCTCGAATACCATTACGACCGATTTGACTTCGGCACGACTTTAGGTCACTTAATTTCAGCCTAGCGGGCTAGGAATTCACACAGACAATCCTTGGGAATCCAGCTTTCAGTGGAGGCCTCTTCCAAGCCTCTCAGAGGTCGTGGGGCCGAACGGCGAGCGTCAAAGCACTCGGTTTCGCTCCAGTAGTAGGCCATTATTGACTAAATTG
Organism: Phycodurus eques; assembly: GCF_024500275.1. Lineage (NCBI taxonomy): Eukaryota > Metazoa > Chordata > Actinopteri > Syngnathiformes > Syngnathidae > Phycodurus > Phycodurus eques. Next base: position 35,462 of record NW_026904283.1, on the reverse strand, counting down.
TAAAATGACGATCTATGTGATTTTGGCAGGACGTTTTAGCGCCTACTTTTGGACTAGTGGGCTAAGATGTGAAACAAACGATCGGTGGGAAACCAGCTTTCAGGGGAGGCCTCCCCCGATTCTCTGGACAGCTCTGGGGCCGAGCGGCGAGCGTTAAAGCACTCTGTTTCGGTCCAGTAATAGGCCTTTATTGACTAAATTGTAACATGACGACCTATGTGATTTTGGCAGGACTTTTTAGCGCTTACGTTTGAGCTAGTGGGCTAAGATTTAAAACAAACGATCGGTGGGAATCCAGCTTTCAGGGGAGGCCTCTCCCAAGCCTCTCAGACGGCTGTGGGGACCGAACGTGGCGAGCGTTAAAGCACTCAGTTTCGCTCGAATACCATTACGACCGATTTGACTTCGGCACGACTTTAGGTCACTTAATTTCAGCCTAGCGGGCTAGGAATTCACACAGACAATCCTTGGGAATCCAGCTTTCAGTGGAGGCCTCTTCCAAGCCTCTCAGAGGTCGTGGGGCCGAACGGCGAGCGTCAAAGCACTCGGTTTCGCTCCAGTAGTAGGCCTTTATTGACTAAATTGTAACATGACGACCTATGTGACTTTGGCAGGACTTTTTAGCGCTTACATTTGAGCTAGTGGGCTAAGATTTTAAACAAACGATCGGTGGGAATCGAACTTTCAGGGGAGGCCTCCCCCGAGTCTCTGGACCGCTGTGGGGCCGAGCGGCATGCGTTAAAGCACTCGGTTTCGCTCCAGTAGTAGGCATTTATTCACTAAATTGTAACATGACGACCTATGTGACTTTGGCAGGACTTTTTAGCGCTTACTTTTGAGCTAGTGGGCTAAGATTTGAAACAAACGATCGGTGGGAATCCAGCTTTCAGGGGAGGCCTCTTCCAAGCCTCTCAGAGGTCGTGGGGCCGAACGGCGAGCGTTAAAGCACTCGGTTTCTCCCCAGTAGTAGGCCTTTATTGACTAAATTGTAACATGACGATCTATGTGACTTTGGCAGGACTTTTTAGCGCCTACTTTTGAACTAGTGGGCTAAGATTTGAAACAAACGATCGGTGGGAAACCAGCTTTCAGGCGAGGCCTCCCCCGAGTCTCTGGACAGCTGTGGGGCCGAGCGGCGAGCGTTAAAGCACTCTGTTTCGGTCCAGTAATAGGCCTTTATTGACTAAATTGTAACATGACGACCTATGTGATTTTGGCAGGACTTTTTAGCTCTTACGTTTGAGCTAGTGGGCTAAGATTTAAAACAAACGATCGGTGGGAATCCAGCTTTCAGGAGAGGCCTCTTCCAAGCCTCTCAGAGGTCGTGGGGCCGAACGGCGAGCGTTAAAGCACTCAGTTTCGGTCCAGTAGTAGGCCTTTATTGACTAAATTGTAACATGACAACCTATGTGACTTTGGCAGGACTTTTTAGCGCTTACTTTTGAGCTAGTGGGCTAAGATTTGAAACAAACGATCGGTGGGAATCCAGCTTTCAGGGGAGGCCTCCCCCAAGTCTCTGGACGGCTGTGGGACCGAGTGGCGAGCGTTAAAGCACTCAGTTTCGCTCGAATACCATTACGACCGATTTGACTTCGGCACGACTTTAGGTCACTTAATTTCAGCCTAGCGGGCTAGGAATTCACACAGACAATCCTTGGGAATCCAGCTTTCAGTGGAGGCCTCTTCCGAGCCTCTCAGAGGTCGTGGGGCCGAACGGCGAGCGTCAAAGCACTCGGTTTCGCTCCAGTAGTAGGCCTTTATTGACTAAATTGTAACATGACGACCTATGTGACTTTGGCAGGACTTTTTAGCGCTTACTTTTGAGCTAGTGGGCTAAGATTTGAAACAAACGATCGGTGGGAATCCAGCTTTCAGGGGAGGCCTCCCCCGAGACTCTGGACGGCTGTGGGGCGGAGCGACAAGCGTTAAAGCACTCAGTTTCGCTCGAGTACCATGATGACCGATTTGACTTCGGCACAACTTTAGGTCGCTTAATTTCAGCCGAGCGGGCTAGGACTTCACACAGACAAGCCTTGGGAATCCAGCTTTCAAGGGAGGCCTCTTCCAAGCCTCTCGGAGGTCGTGGGGCCGAACGGCGAGCGTCGAAGCACTCGGTTTCGCTCCAGTAGTAGGCCATTCTTGACTAAATTGTAACATGACAACCTATGTGACTTTGGCAGTTCTTTTTAGCGCTTAATTTTGAGCTAGTGGGCTAAGATTTGAAACAAACGATCGGTGTGAATCCAGCTTTTAGGGGAGACCTCTCCCGAGTCTCTGGACGACTGTGGGGCCGAGCGGCAAGCGTTAAAGCACTCAGTTTCGCTTGAGTACCATGACGACCGATTTGACTTCGGCACGACTTTAGGTCGCTTAATTTCAGCCGAGCGGGCTAGGAATTCACACAGACAAGCCTTGGGAATCCAGCTTTCAAGGGAGGCCTCTTCCAAGCCTCTCGGAGGTCGTGGGGCCGAACGGCGAGCGTCGAAGCACTCGGTTTTGCTCCAGTAGTAGGCCTTTCTTGACTAAATTGTAACATGACAACCTATGTGACTTTGGCAGGACTTTTTAGCGCTTACTTTTGAGCTAGTGGGCTAAGACTTGAAACAAACGATCGGTGGGAATCCACCTTTCAGGGGAGGCCTCCCCCGAGTCTCTGGACAGCTGTGTGGCCGAGCGGCGAGCGTTAAAGCACTCAGTTTCGCTCGAGTACCATGACGACCGATTTGACTTCGGCACGACTTTAGGTCGCTTAATTTCAGCCGAGCGGGCTAGGAATTCACACAGACAAGCCGTGGGAATCCAGCTTTCAAGGGAGGCCTCTTCCAAGCCTCTCGGAGCTCGTGGGGCCGAACGGCGAGCGTCGAAGCACTCGGTTTCGCTCCAGTAGTAGGCCTTTATTGACTAAATTGTAACATGACAACCTATGTGACTTTGGCAGGACTTTTTAGCGCTTACTTTTGATCTAGTGGGCTAAGATTTGAAACAAGCGATCGGTGGGAATTCAGCTTTCAGGGGAGGCCTCCCCCAAGTCTCTGGACGGCTGTGGGCCCGAACGGCGAGCTTCAAAGCACTCGGTTTCTCCCCAGTAGTAGGCCTTTATTGACTAAATTGTAACATGAAGATCTATGTGACTTTGGCAGGACTTTTTAGCGCCTACTTTTGAACTAGTGGGCTAAGATTTGAAACAAACGATCGGTGCGAAACCAGCTTTCAGGGGAGGCCTCCCCCGAGTCTCCGGACAGCTGTGGGGCCGAGCGGCGAGCGTTAAAGCACTCTGTTTCGGTCCAGTAATAGGCCTTTATTGACTAAATTGTAACATGACGACCTATGTGATTTTGGCAGGACTTTTTAGCGCTTACGTTTGAGCTAGTGGGCTAAGATGTAAAACAAACGATCGGTGGGAATCCAGCTTTCAGGGGAGGCCTCTTCCAAGCCTCTCAGAGGTCGTGGGGCCGAACGGCGAGCGTTAAAGCACTCAGTTTCGCTCGAATACCATTACGACCGATTTGACTTCGGCACGACTTTAGGTCACTTAATTTCAGCCTAGCGGGCTAGGAATTCACACAGACAATCCTTGGGAATCCAGCTTTCAGTGGAGGCCTCTTCCAAGCCTCTCAGAGGTCGTGGGGCCGAACGGCGAGCGTCAAAGCACTCGGTTTCGCTCCAGTAGTAGGCCTTTATTGACTAAATTGTAACATGACGACCTATGTGACTTTGGCAGGACTTTTTAGCGCTTACGTTTGAGCTAGTGGGCTAAGATTTGAAACAAACGATCGGTGGGAATCCAGCTTTCAGGGGAGGCCTCCCCTGAGTCTCTGGACCGCTGTGGGGCCGAGCGGCATGCGTTAAAGCACTCGGTTTCGCTCCAGTAGTAGGCATTTATTCACTAAATTGTAACATGACGACCTATGTGACTTTGGCAGGACTTTTTAGCGCTTACTTTTGAGCTAGTGGGCTAAGATTTGAAACAAACGATCGGTGGGAATCCAGCTTTCAGCGGAGGCCTCTTCCAAGCCTCTCAGAGGTCGTGGGGCCGAACGGCGAGCGTTAAAGCACTCGGTTTCTCCCCAGTAGTAGGCCTTTATTGACTAAATTGTAACATGACGATCTATGTGACTTTGGCAGGACTTTTTAGCGCTTACTTTTTAGCTAGTGGGCTAAGATTTGAAACAAACGATCGGTGGGAAACCACCTTTCAGGGGAGGCCTCCCCCGAGTCTCTGGACAGCTGTGGGGCCGAGCGGCGAGCGTTAAAGCACTCTGTTTCGGTCCAGTAATAGGCCTTTATTGACTAAATTGTAACATGACGACCTATGTGATTTTGGCAGGACTTTTTAGCGCTTACGTTTGAGCTAGTGGGCTAAGATTTAAAACAAACGATCGGTGGGAATCCAGCTTTCAGGATAGGCCTCTTCCAAGCCTCTCAGAGGTCGTGGGGCCGAACGGCGAGCGTTAAAGCACTCAGTTTCGGTCCAGTAGTAGGCCTTTATTGACTAAATTGTAACATGACAACCTATGTGACTTTGGCAGGACTTTTTAGCGCTTACTTTGGAGCTAGTGGGCTAAGATTTGAAACAAACGATCGGTGGGAATCCAGCTTTCAGGGGAGGCCTCCCCCAAGTCTCTGGACGGCTGTGGGACCGAGTGGCGAGCGTTAAAGCACTCAGTTTCGCTCGAATACCATTACGACCGATTTGACTTCGGCACGACTTTAGGTCACTTAATTTCAGCCTAGCGGGCTAGGAATTCACACAGACAATCCTTGGGAATCCAGCTTTCAGTGGAGGCCTCTTCCGAGCCTCTCAGAGGTCGTGGAGCCGAACGGCGAGCGTCAAAGCACTCGGTTTCGCTCCAGTAGTAGGCCTTTATTGACTAAATTGTAACATGACGACCTATGTGACTTTGGCAGGACTTTTTAGCGCTTACTTTTGAGCTAGTGGGCTAAGATTTGAAACAAACGATCGGTGGGAATCCAGCTTTCAGGGGAGGCCTCCCCCGAGTCTCTGGACGGCTGTGGGGCGGAGCGGCAAGCGTTAAAGCACTCAGTTTCGCTCGAGTACCATGGTGACCGATTTGACTTCGGCACAACTTTAGGTCGCTTAATTTCAGCCGAGCGGGCTAAGACTTCACACAGACAAGCCTTGGGAATCCAGCTTTCAAGGGAGGCCTCTTCCAAGCCTCTCGGAGGTCGTGGGGCCGAACGGCGAGCGTCGAAGCACTCGGTTTTGCTCCAGTAGTAGGCCATTCTTGACTAAATTGTAACATGACAACCTATGTGACTTTGGCAGTTCTTTTTAGCGCTTAATTTTGAGCTAGTGGGCTAAGATTTGAAACAAACGATCGGTGTGAATCCAGCTTTCAGGGGAGACCTCTCCCGAGTCTCTGCACGGCTATGGGGCCGAGCGGCAAGCGTTAAAGCACTCAGTTTCGCTCGAGTACCATGACGACAGATTTGACTTCGGCACGACTTTAGGTCGCTTAATTTCAGCCTAACGGGCTAGGAATTCACACAGACAATCCTTGGGAATCCAGCTTTCAGGGGAGGCCTCCCGCGAGTCTCTGGACAGCTGTGGGGTCGAACGGCGAGCGTCAAAGCACTCGGTTTCTCTCCAGTAGTAGGCCTTTATTGACTAAATTGTAACATGACGACCTATGTGATTTTGGCAGGACTTTTTAGCGCTTACTTTTGAGCTAGTGAGCTAAGATTTGAAATAAACGATCGGTGGGAATCCAGCTTTCAGGGGAGGCCTCCCGCGAGTCTCTGGACAGCTGTGGGGCCGAACAGCGAGCGTCAAGGCACTCGGATTCTCTCCAGTAGTTGGCCTTTATTGAGTAAATTGGAACATGACGACCTATGTGATTTTGGCAGGACTTTTTAGCGCCTACTTTTCAGCTACTGGGCTAAGATTTGAAACAAACGATCGGTGGGAATCCAGCTTTTAGGGGAGGCCTCTTCCAAGCCTCTCAGAGGTCGTGGGGCCGAACGGCGAGCGTTAAAGCACTCAGTTTCGGTCCAGTAGGAGGCCTTTGTTGACTAAATTGTAACATTACGACCTATGTGATTTTGGCAAGACTTTTTAGCGCTTACGTTTGAGCTAGTGGGCTAAGATTTAAAACAAACGATCAGTGGGAATCCAGCTTTAAGGGGAGGCCTCTTCCAAGCCTCTCAGAGGTCGTGGGGCCGAACGGCGTGCGTGTAAGCACTCAGTTTCGCTCCAGAAGTAGGCCTTTATTGACTAAATTGTAACATGACGACCGATGTGATTTTGGCAGGACTTCTTAGCGCTTACTTTTGAGCTAGTGAGCTAAGATTTGAAACAAACGATCGGTGGGAATCCAGCTTTCAGGGGAGGCCTCTTCCAAGCCTCTCGGAGGTCGTGGGCCCGAACGGCGAGCGTCAAAGCACTCGGTTTCTCTCCAGTAGTTGGCCTTTATTGAGTAAATTGTAACATGACGACCTATGTGATTTTGGCAGGACGTTTTGGCGCCTGCTTTTGAGCTACTGAGCTAAGATTTGAAACAAACGATCGGTGGGAATCCAGCTTTCAGGGGAGGCCTCCCCCGAGTCTCTGGACGGCTATGGGGCCGAGCGGCGAGCGTTAAAGCACTCGGTTTCTCTCCAGTAGTCGGCCTTTATTGACTAAATTGTAACATGACGACCTATGTGATTTTGGCAGGACTTTTTAGCGCCTACTTTTCAGCTACTGGGCAAAGATTTGAAACAAACGATCGGTGGGAATCCAGCTTTCAGGGGAGGCCTCTTCCAAGCCTCTCGGAGGTCGTGGGGCCGAACAGCGAGCGTCATAGCACTCGGTTTCTCTCCAGTAGTAGGCCTTTATTGACTAAATTGTAACATGACGACCTATGTGACTTTGGCAAGACTTTTTAGCGCCTACGTTTGACCTAGCGGGCTAAGATTTGAAACAAACGATCGGTGTGAATCCAGCTTTCAGGGGAGGCCTCCCGCGAGTCTCTGGACGGCTGTGGGGCCGAACGGCGAGCGTCAAGGCACTCGGATTCTCTCCAGTAGTTGGCCTTTATTGAGTAAATTGGAACATGACGACCTATGTGATTTTGGCAGGACTTTTTAGCGCCTACTTTTCAGCTACTGGGCTAAGATTTGAAACAAACGATCGGTGGGAATCCAGCTTTTAGGGGAGGCCTCTTCCAAGCCTCTCGGAGGTCATGGGGCCGAACGGCGAGGGTCAAAGCACTCGGTTTCGCTCCAGTAGTAGGCCTTTATTGACTAAATTGTAACATGACAACCATTGTGACTTTGGCAGGACGTTTTAGCGCTTACTTTTGAGATAGTTGGCTCAGATTTGAAACACACGATCGTTGGGATTCCAGCTTTAAGGGGAGGCCTCCCCCGAGTCTCTGGACGGCTGTGGGGCCGAACGGCGAGCGTCAAAGCACTCAGTTTCTCTCCAGTCGTAGGGCTTTATTGACTAAATTGTAACATGACGACCTGTGTGATTTTGGCAGGACTTTTTAGCGCTTACGTTTGAGCTAGTGGGCTAAGATTTACAGCAAACGATCGGTGGGAATCAAGCTTTCAGGGGAGTCCTCCCCTGAGTCTCTGGACGGCTGTGGGGCCGAACGGCGAGCGTTAAAGCACTCAGTTTCGGTCCAGTAGGAGGCCTTTGTTGACTAAATTGTAACATGACGACCTATGTGATTTTGGCAAGACTTTTTAGCGCTTACGTTTGAGCTAGTGGGCTAAGATTTAAAACAAACGATCAGTGGGAATCCAGCTTTAAGGGGTGGCCTCTTCCAAGCCTCTCAGAGGTCGTGGGGCCGAACGTCGTGCGTCAAAGCACTCAGTTTCGCTCCAGAAGTAGGCCTTTATTGACTAAATTGTAACATGACGACCGATGTGATTTTGGCAGGACTTTTTAGCGCTTACTTTTGAGCTAGTGAGCTAAGATTTGAAACAAACGATCGGTGGGAATCCAGCTTTCAGGGGAGGCCTCTTCCAAGCCTCTCGGAGTTCGTGGGCCCGAACGGCGAGCGTCAAAGCACTCGGTTTCTCTCCAGTAGTTGGCCTTTATTGAGTAAATTGTAACATGACGACCTATGTGATTTTGGCAGGACTTTTTAGCGCCTGCTTTTGAGCTACTGAGCTAAGATTTGAAACAAACTATCGGTGGGAATCCAGCTTTCAGGGGAGGCCTCCCCCGAGTCTCTGGACGGCTATGGGGCCGAGCGGCGAGCGTTAAAGCACTCGGTTTCTCTCCAGTAGTCGGCCTTTATTGACTAAATTGTAACATGACGACCTATGTGATTTTGGCAGGACTTTTTAGCGCTTACGTTTGAGCTAGTGGGCTAAGATTTACAGCAAACGATCGGTGGGAATCAAGCTTTCAGGGGAGATCTCCCCTGAGTCTCTGGACGGCTGTGGGGCTGAGCGGCGAGCCTTAAAGCACTCAGTTTCGGTCCAGTAATAGGCCTTTATTGACTAAATTGTAACATGACGACCTATGTGATTTTGGCAGGACTTTTTAGCGCTTACGTTTGAGCTAGTGGGCTAAGATTTAAAACAAACGATCGGTGGGAATCCAGCTTTCAGGGGAGGCCTCCCCCGAGTCTCTGGACTGCTGTGGGGCTGAGCGGCGACCGTTAAAGCACTCAGTTTCGCTCGAGTACCATGACGACCGATTTGACTTCGGCACGACTTTAGGTCGCTTAATTTCAGCCTAGCGGGCTAGGAATTCACACAGACGATCCTTGGGAATCCAGCTTTCAGGGGAGGCCTCCCGCGAGTCTCTGGACAGCTGTGGGGTCGAACGGCGAGCGTTAAAGCACTCAGTTTCGCTCGAGTACCATGACGACCTATTTGACTTCGGCACGTCTTTAGGTCGCTTAATTTCAGCCTAACGGGGTAGGAATTCACACAGACAATCCGTGGGAATACAGCTTTCAGGGGAGGCCTCCCGCGAGTCTCTGGACAGCTGTGGGGTCGAACGGCGAGCGTCAAAGCACTCGGTTTCTCTGCAGTAGTAGGCCTTTATTGACTAAATTGTAACATGACGACCTATGTGATTTTGGCAAGACTTTTTAGCGCTTACTTTTGAGCTAGTGGGCTAAGATTTGAAACAAACAGTCGGTGGGAATCCAGCTTTCAGGGGAGGCCTCTTCCGAGCCTCTCGGAGGTCGTGGGGTCGAGCGGCGAGCGTTAAAGCACTCAATTTCGCTCGAGTACCATGACGACCGATTTGACTTCGGCACGACTTTAGGTCGCCTAATTTCTGCCTAGTGGGCTAGGAATTTACACAGACAAGCGTTGGGAATCCAGCTTTCAGGAGAGGCCACTTCCAAGCCTCTCAGAGGTTGTGGGGCCTAACGGCGAGCGTCAAAGCACTCTGTTTCGGTCCAGTAGTAGGCCTTTATTGACTAAATTGTAACATGACGACCTATGTGACTTTGGCAGGACGTTTTTGCGCCTACTTTTCAGCTACTGGGCTAAGATTTGAAACAAACAATCGGTGGGAATCCAGCTTTCAGGGGAGGCCTCCCCTGAGTCTCTGGACGGCTGTGGGGCCGAGCGGCGAGCATTAAAGCACTCAGTTTCCGTCCAGTAGGAGGCCTTTATTGACTAAATTGTAACATGACGACCTATGTGATTTTGGCAGGACTTTTTAGCGCCTGCTTTTCAGCTACTGGGCTAAGATTTGAAACAAACGATCGGTGGGAATCCAGCTTTCAGGGGATGCCTCTTCCAAGCCTCTCGGAGGTCGTGGGGCCGAACGGCGAGCGTCATAGCATTCGGTTTCTCTACAGTAGTAGGCCTTTATTGACTAAATTGTAACATGACGACCTATGTGACTTTGGCAGGACTTTTTAGCGCCTACTTTTGACCTAGTGCGCTACGATTTGAAACAAACGATCGGTGGGAATCCAGCTTTCAGGGGAGTCCTCCCCCGAGTCTCTGGACGGCTTTGGGGCCGAGCGGCGAGCGTTAAAGCACTCAGTTTCGGTACAGTAGGAGGCCTTTATTGGCTAAATTGTAACATGACGACCTATGTGATTTTGGCAGGACTTCTTAGCGCCTACTTTTCAGCTACTGGGCTAAGATTTGAAACAAACGATCGGTGGGAATCCAGCTTTCAGGGGAGTCCTCTTCCAAGCCTCTCGGAGGTCGTGGGGCCGAACGGCGAGCGTCAAAGCACTCGGTTTCGCTCCAGTAGGAGGCCTTTATTGACTAAATTGTAACATGACAACCTATGTGACTTTGGCAGGACGTTTTAGCGCTTACTTTTGACCTAGTGTGCTAAGATTTGAAACAAACGATCGGTGGGAATCCAGCTTTCAGGGGAGTCCTCCCCCGAGTCTCTGGACGGCTGTGGGGCCGAGCGGCGAGCGTTAAAGCACTCAGTTTCGCTCGAGTACCATGACGACCGATTTGACTTCGGCACGACATTCGGTCGCTTAATTTCAGCCTAGCGGGCTAGGAATTCACACAGACAAGCCTTGGGAATCCAGCTTTCAGGGGAGGCCTCTTCCAAGCCTCTCGGAGGTCGTGGGGCCGAACGGTGAGCGTCATAGCACTCGGTTTCTCTCCAGTAGTAGGCCTTTATTGACTAAATTGTAACATGACGACCTATGTGACTTTGGCAAGACTTTTTAGCGCCTACGTTTGACCTAGTGGGCTAAGATTTGAAACAAACGATCGGTGGGAATCCAGCTTTCAGGGGAGGCCTCCCCCGAGTCTCTGGACGGCTGTGGGGCCGAGCGGCGAGCGTTAAAGCACTCAGTTTCGGTCCAGTAATAGGCCTTTATTGACTAAATTGTAACATGACGACCTATGTGACTTTGGCAGGACTTTTTTGCGCCTAGTTTTCAGCTACTGGGCTAAGATTTGAAACAAACGATCGGTGGGAATCCAGCTTTCAGGGGAGGCCTCCCCTGAGTCTCTGGACGGCTGTGGGGCCGAGCGGCGAGCATTAAAGCACTCAGTTTCGGTCCAGTAGGAGGCCTTTATTGACTAAATTGTAACATGACGACCTATGTGATTTTGGCAGGTATTTTTAGCGCCTACTTTTCAGCTACTGGGCTAAGATTTGAAACAAACGATCGGTGGGAATCCAGCTTTCAGGGGAGGCCTCTTCCAAGCCTTTCGGAGGTTGTGGGGCCGAACGGCGAGCATTAAAGCACTCAGTTCCGGTCCAGTAGGAGGCCTTTATTGACTAAATTGTAACATGACGACCTCTTTGATTTTGGCAGGACATTTTATCGCTTACTTTTGAGTTAGTGGGCTAAGATTTGAAACACATTATCGGTGGGAATCCAGCTTTCAGGGGAGTCCTCCCCCGAGTTTCTGAACGGCTGTGGGGCCGAGCGGCGAGCGTTAAAGCACTCAGTTTCGCTCGAGTACCATGACGACCGATTTGACTTCGGCACGACTTTAGGTCGCTTAATTTCAGCCTAGCGGGCTAGGAATTCACACAGGCAATCCTTGGGAATCCAGCTTTCAGTGGAGGCCTCCCTCGAGTCTCTGGACGGCTGTGGGGCCGAACGGCGAGCGTCAAAGCACTCGGTTTCGCTCCAGTAGTAGGCCTTTATTGACTAAATTGTAACATGACGATCTATGTGACTTTGGGAGGACTTTTTAGCGCTTACTTTTCACCTAGTGCGCTAAAAATTTAAACAAACGATCGGTGGGAATCCAGCTTTCAGGGGAGTCCTCCCCCGAGTCTCTGGACGGCTGTGGGGCCGAGCGGCGAGCGTTAAAGCACTGAGTTTCGGTCCAGTAGGAGGCCTTTATTGGCTAAATTGTAACATGACGACCTATGTGATTTTGGCAGGACTTCTTAGCGCCTACTTTTCAGCTACTGGGCTAAGATTTGAAACAAACGATCAGTGGGAATCCAGCTTTCAGGGGTGCCTCTTCCAAGCCTCTCGGAGGTCGTGGGGCCGAACGGCGAGCGTCATAGCATTCGGTTTCTCGACAGTAGTAGGCCTTTATTGACTAAATTGTAACATGACGACCAATGTGAATTTGGTAAGACTTTTTAGCGCCTACTTTTAAGCTAGTGGGCTAAGATTTGAAACAAACGATCGGGGGGAATCCAGCTTTCAGGGGAGGCCTCCCCCGAGTTTCTGAACGGCTGTGGGGCCGAGCGGCGAGCGTTAAAGCACTCAGTTTCGCTCGAGTACCATGATGACCGATTTGACTTCGGCACGACTTTAGGTCGCTTAATTTCAGCCTAGCGGGCTAGGAATTCACACAGACAATCCTTGCGAATCCAGCTTTCAGGGGAGGCCTCTTCCAAGCCTCTCGGAGGTCGTGGGGCCGAACGGCGAGCGTCATAGCATTCGGTTTCTCTACAGTAGTAGGCCTTTATTGACTAAATTGTAACATGACGACCTATGTGACTTTGGTAAGACTTTTTAGCGCCTACTTTTGAGCTAGTGGGCTAAGATTTGAAACAAACGATCGGTGGGAATCCAGCTTTCAGGGGAGGCCTCCCCCGAGTGTCTGGACGGCTGTGGGGCCGAGCGGCGATCGTTAAAGCACTCAGTTTCGGTACAGTAGGAGGCCTTTATTGGCTAAATTGTAACATGACGACCTATGTGATTTTGGCAGGACTTCTTAGCGCCTACTTTTCAGCTACTGGGCTAAGATTTGAAACAAACGATCGGTGGGAATCCAGCTTTCAGGGGAGGCCTCTTCCAAGCCTCTCGGAGGTCGTGGGGCCGAACGGAGAGCGTCAAAGCACTCGGTTTCGCTCCAGTAGGAGGCCTTTATTGACTAAATTGTAACATGACAACCTATGTGACTTTGGCAGGACGTTTTAGCGCTTACTTTTGACCTAGTGTGCTAAGATTTGAAACAAACGATCGGTGGGAATCCAGCTTTCAGGGGAGTCCTCCCCCGAGTCTCTGGACGGCTGTGGGGCCGAGCGGCGAGCGTTAAAGCTCTCAGTTTCGCTCGAGTACCATGACGACCGATTTGACTTCGGCACGACATTCGGTCGCTTAATTTCAGCCTAGCGGGCTAGGAATTCACACAGACAAGCCTTGGGAATCCAGCTTTCAGGGGAGGCCTCTTCCAAGCCTCCCGGAGGTCGTGGGGCCGAACGGTGAGCGTCATAGCACTCGGTTTCTCTCCAGTAGTAGGCCTTTATTGACTAAATTGTAACATGACGACCTATGTGACTTTGGCAAGACTTTTTAGCGCCTACGTTTGACCTAGTGGGCTAAGATTTGAAACAAACGATCGGTGCGAATCCAGCTTTCAGGGGAGGCCTCCCCCGAGTCTCTGGACGGCTGTGGGGCCGAGCGGCGAGCGTTAAAGCACTCAGTTTCGGTCCAGTAATAGGCCTTTATTGACTAAATTGTAACATGACGACCTATGTGACTTTGGCAGGACTTTTTTGCGCCTAGTTTTCAGCTACTGGGCTAAGATTTGAAACAAACGATCGGTGGGAGTCCAGCTTTCAGGGCAGGCCTCCCCTGAGTCTCTGGACGGCTGTGGGGCCGAGCGGCGAGCATTAAAGCACTCAGTTTCGGTCCAGTAGGAGGCCTTTATTGACTAAATTGTAACATGACGACCTATGTGATTTTGGCAGGAATTTTTAGCGCCTACTTTTCAGCTACTGGGCTAAGATTTGAAACAAACGATCGGTGGGAATCCAACTTTCAGGGGAGGCCTCCCCCGAGTCTCTGGACGGCTGTGGGGGCGAACGGCGAGCGTCAAAGCACTCGGTTTCTCTCCAGTAGTTGGCCTTTATTGACTAAATTGTAAAAAGACGACCTATGTGATTTTGGCAGGACTTTTTAGCGCCTACTTTTCATCTACTGGGCGAAGATTTGAAACAAACGATCGGTGGGAATCCAGCTTTCAGGGGAGGCCTCTTCCAAGCCTCTCGGAGGTCGTGGGGCCGAACGGCGAGCGTCAAAGCACTCGTTTTCGCTCCAGTAGTAGGCCTTTATTGACTAAATTGTAACATGACGACCTATGTGACTTTGGCATGACTTTTTAGCGCCTACTTTTGAGCTAGTGGGCTAAGATTTAAAACAAACGATCGGTGGGAATCCAGCTTTCAGGGGACGCCTCCCCCGAGTCTCTGGACGGCTGTGGGGCCGAGCGGCGAGCGTTAAAGCACTCAGTTTCGGTCCAGTAGTAGGCCTTTATTGACTAAATTGTAACATGACGATCTATGTGACTTTGGCAGGACTTTTTAGCGCCTACTTTTGAGCTAGTGGGCTAAGATTTGAAACAATCGATCGGTGGGAATCCAGCTTTCAGGGTTGGCCTCCCCCAAGTCTCTGGACGGCTGTGGGACCGAGTGGCGAGCGTTAAAGCACTCAGTTTCGCTCTAATACCATTACGACCGATTTGACTTCGGCACGACTTTAGGTGACTTAATTTCAGCCTAGCGGGCTAGGAATTCACACATACAATCCTTGGGAATCCAGCTTTCAGGGGAGGCCTCTTCCAAGTCTCTCAGAGGTCGTGGGGCCGAACGGCGAGCGTCAAAGCACTCGGTTTCGCTCCAGTAGTAGGCCTTTATTGACTAAATTGTAACATGATGACCTATGTGACTTTGGCAGGACTTTTTAGCGCTCACTTTTGAGCTAGTGGGCTAAGATTTGAAACAAACGATCGGTGGGAATCCAGCTTTCAGGGGACGCCACCCCCGAGTCTCTGGACGGCTGTGGGACCGAGTGGCGAGTGTTAAAGCATTCGGTTTCGCTCCAGTAGTAGGTCTTTATTCACTAAATTGTAACATGACGACCTATGTGACTTTGGCAGGACTTTTTAGCGCTTACTTTTGAGCTAGTGGGCTAAGATTTTGAACAAACGATCGATGGGAATCCAGCTTTCAGAGGAGGCCTCCCCCGAGTCTCTGGACGGCTGTGGGGCCGAGCGGCAAGCGTTAAAGCACTCAGTTTCGCTCGAGTACCATGATGACCGATTTGACTTCGGCACAACTTTAGGGGAGGCCTCCCCCAAGTCTCTGGACGGCTGTGGGGCCGAACGGCGAGCGTCGAAGCACTCGGTTTCGCTCCAGTAGTAGGCCTTTATTGACTAAATTGTAACATGACAACCTATGTGACTTTGGCAGGACTTTTTAGCGCTTACTTTTGATCTAGTGGGCTAAGATTTGAAACAAACGATCGGTGGGAATTCAGCTTTCAGGGGAGGCCTCCCCCAAGTCTCTGGACGGCTGTGGGGCCGAACGGCGAGCTTCAAAGCACTCGGTTTCTCCCCAGTAGTAGACCTTTATTGACTAAATTGTAACATGACGATCTATGTGACTTTGGCAGGACATTTTAGCGCGTACTTTTGAACGAGTGGGCTAAGATTTGAAAAAAACGATCGGTGGGAAACCAGCTTTCAGGGGAGGCCTCCCCCGAGTCTCTGGACAGCTGTGGGGCCGAACGGCGAGCGTTACAGCACTCTGTTTCGGTCCAGTAATAGGCCTTTATTGACTAAATTGTAACATGACGACCTATGTGATTTTGGCAGGACTTTTTAGCGCTTACGTTTGAGCTAGTGGGCTAAGATTTAAAACAAACGATCGGTGGGAATCCAGCTTTCAGGGGAGGCCTCTTCCAAGCCTCTCAGAGGTCGTGGGGCCGAACGGCGAGCGTTAAAGCACTCGGTTTCTCCCCAGTAGTAGGCCTTTATTGACTAAATTGTAACATGACGATCTATGTGACTTTGGCAGGACTTTTTAGCGCCTACTTTTGAGCTAGTGGGCTAAGATTTGAAACAAACGATCGGTGGGAATCCAGCTTTCAGGGGAGGCCTCCCCCAAGTCTCTGGACGGCTGTGGGACCGAGTGGCGAGCGTTAAAGCACTCAGTTTTGCTCTAATACCATTACGACCGATTTGACTTCGGCACGACTTTAGGTGACTTAATTTCAGCCTAGCGGGCTAGGAATTCACACATACAATCCTTGGGAATCCAGCTTTCAGGGGAGGCCTCTTCCAAGCCTCTCAGAGGTCGTGGGGCCGAACGGCGAGCGTCAAAGCACTCGGTTTCGCTCCAGTAGTAGGCCTTTATTGACTAAATTGTAACATGACGACCTATGTGACTTTGGCAGGACTTTTTAGTGCTCACTTTTGAGCTAGTGGGCTAAGATTTGAAACAAACGATCGGTGGGAATCCAGCTTTCAGGGGACGCCACCCCCGAGTCTCTGGACGGCTGTGGGACCGAGTGGCGACTGTTAAAGCACTCGGTTTCGCTCCAGTAGTAGGTCTTTATTCACTAAATTGTAACATGACGACCTATGTGACTTTGGCAGGACTTTTTAGCGCTTACTTTTGAGCTAGTGGGCTAAGATTTTGAACAAACGATCGATGGGAATCCAGCTTTCAGGGGAGGCCTCCCCCGAGTCTCTGGACGGCTGTGGGGCCGAGCGGCAAGCGTTAAAGCACTCAGTTTCGCTCGAGTACCATGATGACCGATTTGACTTCGGCACAACTTTAGGTCGCTTAATTTCAGCCGAGCGGGCTAGGACTTCACACAGACAAGCCTTGGGAATCCAGATTTCAAGGGAGGCCTCTTCCAAGCCTCTCGGAGGTCGTGGGGCCGAACGGCGAGCGTCGAAGCACTCGGTTTCGCTCCAGTAGTAGGCCTTTCTTGACTAAATTGTAACATGACAACCTATGTGATTTTGGCAGGACTTTTTAGCGCTTACTTTTGAGCTAGTGGGCTAAGATTTGAAACAAACGATCGGTGGGAATCCAGCTTTCAGGGGAGGCCTCCCCCGAGTCTCTGGACAGCAGTGTGGCCGAGCGGCGAGCGTTAAAGCACTCAGTTTTGCTCGAGTACCATGACGACCGATTTGACTTCGGCACGACTTTAGGTCGCTTAATTTCAGCCGAGCGGGCTAGGAATTCACACAGACAAGCCGTGGGAATCCAGATTTCAAGGGAGGCCTCTTCCAAGCCTCTCGGAGCTCGTGGGGCCGAACGGCGAGCGTCGAAGCACTCGGTTTCGCTCCAGTAGTAGGCCTTTATTGACTAAATTGTAACATGACGATCTATGTGACTTTGGCAGGACATTTTAGCGCCTACTTTTGAACTAGTTGGCTAAGATTTGAAAAAAACGATCGGTGGGAAACCAGCTTTCAGGGGAGGCCTCCCCCAAGTCTCTGGACGGCTGTGGGGCCGAATGGCGAGCTTCAAAGCACTCGTTTTCTCCCCAGTAGTAGGCCTTTATTGACTAAATTGTAACATGACGATCTATATTACTTTGGCAGGACATTTTAGCGCCTACTTTTGAACTAGTGGGCTAAGATTTGAAACAAACGATCGGTGGGAATCCAGCTTTCAGGGGAGGCCTCTTCCAAGCCTCTCAGAGGTCGTGGGGCCGAACGGCGAGCGTTAAAGCAATCAGTTTCGGTCCAGTAGTAGGCCTTTATTGACTAAATTGTAACATGACAACCTATGTGACTTTGGCAGGACTTTTTAGCGCTTACTTTTGAGCTAGTGGGCTAAGATTTGAAACAAACGATCGGTGGGAATCCAGCTTTCAGGGGAGGCCTCCCCCGAGTCTCTGGATGGCTGTAGGGCCGAGCGGCAAGCGTTAAAGCACTCAGTTTCGCTCGAGTACCATGACGACCGATTTGACTTCGGCACGACTTTAGGTCGCTTAATTTCAGTCGAGCGGGCTAGAAATTCACACAGACAAGCAGTGGGAATCCAGCTTTCAAGGGAGGCCTCTTCCAAGCCTCTCGGAGCTCGTGGGGCCGAACGGCGAGCGTCGAAGCACTCGGTTTCGCTCCAGTAGTAGGCCTTTATTGACTAAATTGTAACATGACAACCTATGTGACTTTGGCAGGACTTTTTAGCGCTTACTTTTGATCTAGTGGGCTAACATTTGAAACAAACGATCGGTGGGAATTCAGCTTTCAGGGGAGGCCTCCCCCAAGTCTCTGGACGGCTGTGGGGCCGAACGGCGAGGTTCAAAGCACTCGGTTTCTCCCCAGTAGTAGGCCTTTATTGACTAAATTGTAACATGACGATCTATGTGACTTTGGCAGGATATTTTAGTGCCTACTTTTGAACTAGTGGGCTAAGATTTGAAAACAACGATCGGTGGGAAACCAGCTTTCAGGGGAGGCCTCTCTTGAGTCTCTGGACAGCTGTGAGGCCGAGCGGCGAGCGTTAAAGCACTCTGTTTCGGTCCAGTAATAGGCCTTAATTGACTAAATTGTAACATGACGACCTATGTGATTTTGGCAGGACTTTTTAGCGCCTACTTTTGAACTAGTGGGCTAAGATTTGAAAAAAACGATCGGTGGGAATCCAGCTTTCAGGGGAGGCCTCTTCCAAGCCTCTCAGATGTCGTGGGGCCGAACGGCGAGCGTCGAAGCACTTGGTTTCGCTCCAGTAGTAACCCTTTATTGACTAAATTGTAACATCACAACCTATGTGACTTTGGCAGGACTTTTTTGCGCCTACTTTTCAGCTACTGGGCTAAGATTTTAAACAAACGATCGGTGGGAATCCAGCTTTCAGGGGAGCCCGCTTCCAAGCCTCTCGGAGGTCATGGGGGCGAACGGCGACCGTCAAAGCACTCGGTTTCGCTCCAGCAGTAGGCCTTTATTGACTAAATTTTAACATGACAACCTATGTGACTTTGGCAGGACTTTTTAGCGCTTACTTTTGAGCTAGTTGGCTAAGATTTGAAACAAACGATCGGTGGGATTCCAGATTTCAGGGGAGGCCTCCCCTGAGTCTCTGGATGGCTGTGTGGCCGAACGGCGAGCATCAAAGCACTCGGTTTCTCTCCAGTCGTAGGCCTTTATTGACTAAATTGTAACATGACGACCTATCTGATTTTGGCAGGACGTTTTTGCGCCTACTTTTCAGCTACGGGGCTAAGATTTGAAACAAACGATCGGTGGGAATCCAGCTTTCAGGGGAGGCCTCCCCTGAGTCTCTGGACGGCTGTGGGGCCGAGCGGCGAGCGTTAAAGCACTCAGTTTCGGTCCAGTAATAGGCCTTTATTGACTAAATTGTAACATGACGACCTATGTGATTTTGGCAGGACTTTTTAGCGCTTACGTTTGAGCTAGTGCGCTAAGATTTGAAACAAACGATGGATGGGAATCCAGCTTTCAGGGGAGTCCTCCCCCGAGTCTCTTGATGGCTGTGTGGCCGAGCGGCGCCCGTTAAAGCACTCAGTTTCGCTCGAGTACCATGACGACCAATTTGACTTCGGCACGACTTTTGGTCGCTTAATTTCAGCCTAGCGAGCTAGGAATTCACACAGACAAACCTTGGGAATCCAGCTTTCAAAGGAGGCCTCTTCCAAGCCTCTCGGAGCTCGTGGGGCCGAACGGCGAGCGTCGAAGCACTTGGTTTCGCTCCAGTAGTAACCCTTTATTGACTAAATTGTAACATCACAACCTATGTGACTTTGGCAGGACTTTTTTTCCCCTACTTTTCAGCTACTGGGCTAAGATTTTAAACAAACGATCGGTGGGAATCCAGCTTTCAGGGGAGCCCGCTTCCAAGCCTCTCGGAGGTCGTGGGGCCGAACGGTGAGCGTCATAGCACTCGGTTTCGCTCCAGTAGTAGGTCTTTATTCACTAAATTGTAACATGACGACCTATGTGACTTTGGCAGGACTTTTTAGCGCTTACTTTTGAGCTAGTGGGCTAAGATTTTGAACAAACGATCGATGGGAATCCAGCTTTCAGGGGAGGCCTCCCCCGAGTCTCTGGACGGCTGTGGGGCCGAGCGGCAAGCGTTAAAGCACTCAGTTTCGCTCGAGTACCATGATGACCGATTTGACTTCGGCACAACTTTAGGTCGCTTAATTTCAGCCGAGCGGGCTAGGACTTCACACAGACAAGCCTTGGGAATCCAGATTTCAAGGGAGGCCTCTTCCAAGCCTCTCGGAGGTCGTGGGGCCGAACGGCGAGCGTCGAAGCACTCGGTTTCGCTCCAGTAGTAGGCCTTTCTTGACTAAATTGTAACATGACAACCTATGTGATTTTGGCAGGACTTTTTAGCGCTTACTTTTGAGCTAGTGGGCTAAGATTTGAAACAAACGATCGGTGGGAATCCAGCTTTCAGGGGAGGCCTCCCCCGAGTCTCTGGACAGCAGTGTGGCCGAGCGGCGAGCGTTAAAGCACTCAGTTTTGCTCGAGTACCATGACGACCGATTTGACTTCGGCACGACTTTAGGTCGCTTAATTTCAGCCGAGCGGGCTAGGAATTCACACAGACAAGCCGTGGGAATCCAGATTTCAAGGGAGGCCTCTTCCAAGCCTCTCGGAGCTCGTGGGGCCGAACGGCGAGCGTCGAAGCACTCGGTTTCGCTCCAGTAGTAGGCCTTTATTGACTAAATTGTAACATGACGATCTATGTGACTTTGGCAGGACATTTTAGCGCCTACTTTTGAACTAGTTGGCTAAGATTTGAAAAAAACGATCGGTGGGAAACCAGCTTTCAGGGGAGGCCTCCCCCAAGTCTCTGGACGGCTGTGGGGCCGAATGGCGAGCTTCAAAGCACTCGTTTTCTCCCCAGTAGTAGGCCTTTATTGACTAAATTGTAACATGACGATCTATATTACTTTGGCAGGACATTTTAGCGCCTACTTTTGAACTAGTGGGCTAAGATTTGAAACAAACGATCGGTGGGAATCCAGCTTTCAGGGGAGGCCTCTTCCAAGCCTCTCAGAGGTCGTGGGGCCGAACGGCGAGCGTTAAAGCAATCAGTTTCGGTCCAGTAGTAGGCCTTTATTGACTAAATTGTAACATGACAACCTATGTGACTTTGGCAGGACTTTTTAGCGCTTACTTTTGAGCTAGTGGGCTAAGATTTGAAACAAACGATCGGTGGGAATCCAGCTTTCAGGGGAGGCCTCCCCCGAGTCTCTGGATGGCTGTAGGGCCGAGCGGCAAGCGTTAAAGCACTCAGTTTCGCTCGAGTACCATGACGACCGATTTGACTTCGGCACGACTTTAGGTCGCTTAATTTCAGTCGAGCGGGCTAGAAATTCACACAGACAAGCAGTGGGAATCCAGCTTTCAAGGGAGGCCTCTTCCAAGCCTCTCGGAGCTCGTGGGGCCGAACGGCGAGCGTCGAAGCACTCGGTTTCGCTCCAGTAGTAGGCCTTTATTGACTAAATTGTAACATGACAACCTATGTGACTTTGGCAGGACTTTTTAGCGCTTACTTTTGATCTAGTGGGCTAACATTTGAAACAAACGATCGGTGGGAATTCAGCTTTCAGGGGAGGCCTCCCCCAAGTCTCTGGACGGCTGTGGGGCCGAACGGCGAGGTTCAAAGCACTCGGTTTCTCCCCAGTAGTAGGCCTTTATTGACTAAATTGTAACATGACGATCTATGTGACTTTGGCAGGATATTTTAGTGCCTACTTTTGAACTAGTGGGCTAAGATTTGAAAACAACGATCGGTGGGAAACCAGCTTTCAGGGGAGGCCTCTCTTGAGTCTCTGGACAGCTGTGAGGCCGAGCGGCGAGCGTTAAAGCACTCTGTTTCGGTCCAGTAATAGGCCTTAATTGACTAAATTGTAACATGACGACCTATGTGATTTTGGCAGGACTTTTTAGCGCCTACTTTTGAACTAGTGGGCTAAGATTTGAAAAAAACGATCGGTGGGAATCCAGCTTTCAGGGGAGGCCTCTTCCAAGCCTCTCAGATGTCGTGGGGCCGAACGGCGAGCGTCGAAGCACTTGGTTTCGCTCCAGTAGTAACCCTTTATTGACTAAATTGTAACATCACAACCTATGTGACTTTGGCAGGACTTTTTTGCGCCTACTTTTCAGCTACTGGGCTAAGATTTTAAACAAACGATCGGTGGGAATCCAGCTTTCAGGGGAGCCCGCTTCCAAGCCTCTCGGAGGTCATGGGGGCGAACGGCGACCGTCAAAGCACTCGGTTTCGCTCCAGCAGTAGGCCTTTATTGACTAAATTTTAACATGACAACCTATGTGACTTTGGCAGGACTTTTTAGCGCTTACTTTTGAGCTAGTTGGCTAAGATTTGAAACAAACGATCGGTGGGATTCCAGATTTCAGGGGAGGCCTCCCCTGAGTCTCTGGATGGCTGTGTGGCCGAACGGCGAGCATCAAAGCACTCGGTTTCTCTCCAGTCGTAGGCCTTTATTGACTAAATTGTAACATGACGACCTATCTGATTTTGGCAGGACGTTTTTGCGCCTACTTTTCAGCTACGGGGCTAAGATTTGAAACAAACGATCGGTGGGAATCCAGCTTTCAGGGGAGGCCTCCCCTGAGTCTCTGGACGGCTGTGGGGCCGAGCGGCGAGCGTTAAAGCACTCAGTTTCGGTCCAGTAATAGGCCTTTATTGACTAAATTGTAACATGACGACCTATGTGATTTTGGCAGGACTTTTTAGCGCTTACGTTTGAGCTAGTGCGCTAAGATTTGAAACAAACGATGGATGGGAATCCAGCTTTCAGGGGAGTCCTCCCCCGAGTCTCTTGATGGCTGTGTGGCCGAGCGGCGCCCGTTAAAGCACTCAGTTTCGCTCGAGTACCATGACGACCAATTTGACTTCGGCACGACTTTTGGTCGCTTAATTTCAGCCTAGCGAGCTAGGAATTCACACAGACAAACCTTGGGAATCCAGCTTTCAAAGGAGGCCTCTTCCAAGCCTCTCGGAGCTCGTGGGGCCGAACGGCGAGCGTCGAAGCACTTGGTTTCGCTCCAGTAGTAACCCTTTATTGACTAAATTGTAACATCACAACCTATGTGACTTTGGCAGGACTTTTTTTCCCCTACTTTTCAGCTACTGGGCTAAGATTTTAAACAAACGATCGGTGGGAATCCAGCTTTCAGGGGAGCCCGCTTCCAAGCCTCTCGGAGGTCGTGGGGCCGAACGGTGAGCGTCATAGCACTCGGTTTCTCTTCAGTAGTAGGCCTTTATTGACTAAATTGTAACATGACGACCTATGTGACTTTGGCAAGACTTTTTAGCGCCTACGTTTGACCTAGTGGGCTAAGATTTGAAACAAACGATCGGTGGGAATCCAGCTTTCAGGGGAGGCCTCCCCCGAGTCTCTGGACGGCTGTGGGGCCGAGCGGCGAGCGTTAAAGCACTCAGTTTCGGTCCAGTAATAGGCCTTTATTGACTAAATTGTAACATGACGACCTATGTGATTTTGGCAGGACTTTTTAGCGCCTACTTTTCAGCTACTGGGCTAAGATTCGAAAGAAACGATCGGTGGGAATCCAGCTTTCAGGGGAGGCCTCTTCCAAGCCTCTTGGAGGTTGTGGGCCCGAACGGCGAGCATCAAAGCACTCGGTTTCGCTCCAGTAGTAGGCCTTTATTGACTAAATTTTAACATGACAACCTATGTGACTTTGGCAGGACTTTTTAGCGCTTACTTTTTACCTAGTGCGCTAAGATTTAAAACAAACGATCGGTGGGAATCCAGCTTTCAGGGGAGTCCTCCCCCGAGTCTCTGGACGGCTGTGGGACCGAGCGGCGAGCTTTAAAGCACTCAGTTTCGCTCGAATACCATGACGACCGATTTGACTTCGGCACGACTTTAGGTCGCTTAATTTCAGCCTAGCGGGCTAGGAATTCACACAGACAATCCTTGGGAATCCAGTTTTCAGGGGAGGCCACTTCCAAGCCTCTCAGAGGTCGTGGGCCCGAACGGCGAGCGTCAAAGCACTCGGTTTCGGTCCAGTAGTAGGCATTTATTGACTAAATTGTAACATGACGACCTATGTGACTTTGGCAGGACTTTTTTGCGCCTACTTTTCAGCTACTGGGCTAAGATTTGAAACAAACGATCGGTGGGAGTCCAGCTTTCAGGGCAGGCCTCCCCTGAGTCTCTGGACGGCTGTGGGGCCGAGCGGCGAGCATTAAAGCACTCAGTTTCGGTCCAGTAGGAGGCCTTTATTGACTAAATTGTAACATGACGACCTATGTGATTTTGGCAGGAATTTTTAGCGCCTACTTTTCAGCTACTGGGCTAAGATTTGAAACAAACGATCGGTGGGAATCCAACTTTCAGGGGAGGCCTCCCCCGAGTCTCTGGACGGCTGTGGGGGCGAACGGCGAGCGTCAAAGCACTCGGTTTCTCTCCAGTAGTTGGCCTTTATTGACTAAATTGTAAAAAGACGACCTATGTGATTTTGGCAGGACTTTTTAGCGCCTACTTTTCATCTACTGGGCGAAGATTTGAAACAAACGATCGGTGGGAATCCAGCTTTCAGGGGAGGCCTCTTCCAAGCCTCTCGGAGGTCGTGGGGCCGAACGGCGAGCGTCAAAGCACTCGTTTTCGCTCCAGTAGTAGGCCTTTATTGACTAAATTGTAACATGACGACCTATGTGACTTTGGCATGACTTTTTAGCGCCTACTTTTGAGCTAGTGGGCTAAGATTTAAAACAAACGATCGGTGGGAATCCAGCTTTCAGGGGACGCCTCCCCCGAGTCTCTGGACGGCTGTGGGGCCGAGCGGCGAGCGTTAAAGCACTCAGTTTCGGTCCAGTAGTAGGCCTTTATTGACTAAATTGTAACATGACGATCTATGTGACTTTGGCAGGACTTTTTAGCGCCTACTTTTGAGCTAGTGGGCTAAGATTTGAAACAATCGATCGGTGGGAATCCAGCTTTCAGGGTTGGCCTCCCCCAAGTCTCTGGACGGCTGTGGGACCGAGTGGCGAGCGTTAAAGCACTCAGTTTCGCTCTAATACCATTACGACCGATTTGACTTCGGCACGACTTTAGGTGACTTAATTTCAGCCTAGCGGGCTAGGAATTCACACATACAATCCTTGGGAATCCAGCTTTCAGGGGAGGCCTCTTCCAAGTCTCTCAGAGGTCGTGGGGCCGAACGGCGAGCGTCAAAGCACTCGGTTTCGCTCCAGTAGTAGGCCTTTATTGACTAAATTGTAACATGATGACCTATGTGACTTTGGCAGGACTTTTTAGCGCTCACTTTTGAGCTAGTGGGCTAAGATTTGAAACAAACGATCGGTGGGAATCCAGCTTTCAGGGGACGCCACCCCCGAGTCTCTGGACGGCTGTGGGACCGAGTGGCGAGTGTTAAAGCATTCGGTTTCGCTCCAGTAGTAGGTCTTTATTCACTAAATTGTAACATGACGACCTATGTGACTTTGGCAGGACTTTTTAGCGCTTACTTTTGAGCTAGTGGGCTAAGATTTTGAACAAACGATCGATGGGAATCCAGCTTTCAGGGGAGGCCTCCCCCGAGTCTCTGGACGGCTGTGGGGCCGAGCGGCAAGCGTTAAAGCACTCAGTTTCGCTCGAGTACCATGATGACCGATTTGACTTCGGCACAACTTTAGGGGAGGCCTCCCCCAAGTCTCTGGACGGCTGTGGGGCCGAACGGCGAGCGTCGAAGCACTCGGTTTCGCTCCAGTAGTAGGCCTTTATTGACTAAATTGTAACATGACAACCTATGTGACTTTGGCAGGACTTTTTAGCGCTTACTTTTGATCTAGTGGGCTAAGATTTGAAACAAACGATCGGTGGGAATCCAGCTTTCAGGGGAGGCCTCCCCCAAGTCTCTGGACGGCTGTGGGGCCGAACGGCGAGCTTCAAAGCACTCGGTTTCTCCCCAGTAGTAGACCTTTATTGACTAAATTGTAACATGACGATCTATGTGACTTTGGCAGGACATTTTAGCGCGTACTTTTGAACGAGTGGGCTAAGATTTGAAAAAAAACGATCGGTGGGAAACCAGCTTTCAGGGGAGGCCTCCCCCGAGTCTCTGGACAGCTGTGGGGCCGAACGGCGAGCGTTACAGCACTCTGTTTCGGTCCAGTAATAGGCCTTTATTGACTAAATTGTAACATGACGACCTATGTGATTTTGGCAGGACTTTTTAGCGCTTACGTTTGAGCTAGTGGGCTAAGATTTAAAACAAACGATCGGTGGGAATCCAGCTTTCAGGGGAGGCCTCTTCCAAGCCTCTCAGAGGTCGTGGGGCCGAACGGCGAGCGTTAAAGCACTCGGTTTCTCCCCAGTAGTAGGCCTTTATTGACTAAATTGTAACATGACGATCTATGTGACTTTGGCAGGACTTTTTAGCGCCTACTTTTGAGCTAGTGGGCTAAGATTTGAAACAAACGATCGGTGGGAATCCAGCTTTCAGGGGAGGCCTCCCCCAAGTCTCTGGACGGCTGTGGGACCGAGTGGCGAGCGTTAAAGCACTCAGTTTTGCTCTAATACCATTACGACCGATTTGACTTCGGCACGACTTTAGGTGACTTAATTTCAGCCTAGCGGGCTAGGAATTCACACATACAATCCTTGGGAATCCAGCTTTCAGGGGAGGCCTCTTCCAAGCCTCTCAGAGGTCGTGGGGCCGAACGGCGAGCGTCAAAGCACTCGGTTTCGCTCCAGTAGTAGGCCTTTATTGACTAAATTGTAACATGACGACCTATGTGACTTTGGCAGGACTTTTTAGTGCTCACTTTTGAGCTAGTGGGCTAAGATTTGAAACAAACGATCGGTGGGAATCCAGCTTTCAGGGGACGCCACCCCCGAGTCTCTGGACGGCTGTGGGACCGAGTGGCGACTGTTAAAGCACTCGGTTTCGCTCCAGTAGTAGGTCTTTATTCACTAAATTGTAACATGACGACCTATGTGACTTTGGCAGGACTTTTTAGCGCTTACTTTTGAGCTAGTGGGCTAAGATTTTGAACAAACGATCGATGGGAATCCAGCTTTCAGGGGAGGCCTCCCCCGAGTCTCTGGACGGCTGTGGGGCCGAGCGGCAAGCGTTAAAGCACTCAGTTTCGCTCGAGTACCATGATGACCGATTTGACTTCGGCACAACTTTAGGTCGCTTAATTTCAGCCGAGCGGGCTAGGACTTCACACAGACAAGCCTTGGGAATCCAGATTTCAAGGGAGGCCTCTTCCAAGCCTCTCGGAGGTCGTGGGGCCGAACGGCGAGCGTCGAAGCACTCGGTTTCGCTCCAGTAGTAGGCCTTTCTTGACTAAATTGTAACATGACAACCTATGTGATTTTGGCAGGACTTTTTAGCGCTTACTTTTGAGCTAGTGGGCTAAGATTTGAAACAAACGATCGGTGGGAATCCAGCTTTCAGGGGAGGCCTCCCCCGAGTCTCTGGACAGCAGTGTGGCCGAGCGGCGAGCGTTAAAGCACTCAGTTTTGCTCGAGTACCATGACGACCGATTTGACTTCGGCACGACTTTAGGTCGCTTAATTTCAGCCGAGCGGGCTAGGAATTCACACAGACAAGCCGTGGGAATCCAGATTTCAAGGGAGGCCTCTTCCAAGCCTCTCGGAGCTCGTGGGGCCGAACGGCGAGCGTCGAAGCACTCGGTTTCGCTCCAGTAGTAGGCCTTTATTGACTAAATTGTAACATGACGATCTATGTGACTTTGGCAGGACATTTTAGCGCCTACTTTTGAACTAGTTGGCTAAGATTTGAAAAAAACGATCGGTGGGAAACCAGCTTTCAGGGGAGGCCTCCCCCAAGTCTCTGGACGGCTGTGGGGCCGAATGGCGAGCTTCAAAGCACTCGTTTTCTCCCCAGTAGTAGGCCTTTATTGACTAAATTGTAACATGACGATCTATATTACTTTGGCAGGACATTTTAGCGCCTACTTTTGAACTAGTGGGCTAAGATTTGAAACAAACGATCGGTGGGAATCCAGCTTTCAGGGGAGGCCTCTTCCAAGCCTCTCAGAGGTCGTGGGGCCGAACGGCGAGCGTTAAAGCAATCAGTTTCGGTCCAGTAGTAGGCCTTTATTGACTAAATTGTAACATGACAACCTATGTGACTTTGGCAGGACTTTTTAGCGCTTACTTTTGAGCTAGTGGGCTAAGATTTGAAACAAACGATCGGTGGGAATCCAGCTTTCAGGGGAAGCCTCCCCCGAGTCTCTGGATGGCTGTAGGGCCGAGCGGCAAGCGTTAAAGCACTCAGTTTCGCTCGAGTACCATGACGACCGATTTGACTTCGGCACGACTTTAGGTCGCTTAATTTCAGTCGAGCGGGCTAGAAATTCACACAGACAAGCAGTGGGAATCCAGCTTTCAAGGGAGGCCTCTTCCAAGCCTCTCGGAGCTCGTGGGGCCGAACGGCGAGCGTCGAAGCACTCGGTTTCGCTCCAGTAGTAGGCCTTTATTGACTAAATTGTAACATGACAACCTATATGACTTTGGCAGGACTTTTTAGCGCTTACTTTTGATCTAGTGGGCTAACATTTGAAACAAACGATCGGTGGGAATTCAGCTTTCAGGGGAGGCCTCCCCCAAGTCTCTGGACGGCTGTGGGGCCGAACGGCGAGGTTCAAAGCACTCGGTTTCTCCCCAGTAGTAGGCCTTTATTGACTAAATTGTAACATGACGATCTATGTGACTTTGGCAGGATATTTTAGTGCCTACTTTTGAACTAGTGGGCTAAGATTTGAAAACAACGATCGGTGGGAAACCAGCTTTCAGGGGAGGCCTCTCTTGAGTCTCTGGACAGCTGTGGGGCCGAGCGGCGAGCGTTAAAGCACTCTGTTTCGGTCCAGTAATAGGCCTTAATTGACTAAATTGTAACATGACGACCTATGTGATTTTGGCAGGACTTTTTAGCGCCTACTTTTGAACTAGTGGGCTAAGATTTGAAAAAAACGATCGGTGGGAATCCAGCTTTCAGGGGAGGCCTCTTCCAAGCCTCTCAGATGTCGTGGGGCCGAACGGCGAGCGTCAAAGCACTCGGTTTCGCTCCAGTTGTAGGCCTTTATGGACTAAATTGTAACATGACGACCTATGTGACTTTGGCAGGACTTTTTAGCGCTTACTTTTGAGCTAGTGGGCTAAGATTTGAAACAAACGATCGGTGGGAATCCAGCTTTCAGGGGAGGCCTCCCCAAAGTCTCTGGACGGCTGTGGGACCGAGTGGCGAGCGTTAAAGCACTCAGTTTCGCTCGAATACCATTACGACCGATTTGACTTCGGCACGACTTTAGGTCACTTAATTTCAGCCTAGCGGGCTAGGAATTCACACAGACAATCCTTGGGAATCCAGCTTTCAGTGGAGGCCTCTTCCGAGCCTCTCAGAGGTCGTGGGGCCGAACGGCGAGCGTCAAAGCACTCGGTTTCTCTCCAGTAGTTGGCCTTTGTTGACTCAATTGTAACATGACGACCTATGTGATTTTGGAAGGACTTTTTAGCGCCTACTTTTCATCTACTGGGCGAAGATTTGAAACAAACGATCGGTGGGAATCCAGCTTTCAGGGGAGGGCTCCCCCGAGTCTCTGGACAGCTGTGGGGCCGAGCGGCGAGCGTTAAAGCACTCAGTTTCGCTCGAGTACCATGACGACCGATTTGACTTCGGCACGACTTTAGGTCACCTAATTTCTGCCTAGCGGGCTAGGAATTTACGCAGACAGGCTTTGGGAATCCAGCTTTCAAGGGAGGCCTCTTCCAAGCCTCTCGGAGCTCGTGAAGCCGAACGGTGAGCGTCAAAGAACTCGGTTTCGCTCCAGTAGTAGGCTTTTATTGACTAAATTGTAACATGACGACCTATGTGATTTTGGCATGACTTTTTAGCGCCTACTTTTGAGCTAGTGGGCTAAGATTTAAAACAAACGATCGGTGGGAATCCAGCTTTCAGGGGACGCCTCCCCCGAGTCTCTGGACGGCTGTGGGGCCGAGCGGCGAGCGTTAAAGCACTCAGTTTCGGTCCAGTAGTAGGCCTTTATTGACTAAATTGTAACATGACGATCTATGTGACTTTGGCAGGACTTTT
The DNA here is from genome assembly GCF_024500275.1 of Phycodurus eques. Taxonomy (NCBI): domain Eukaryota; kingdom Metazoa; phylum Chordata; class Actinopteri; order Syngnathiformes; family Syngnathidae; genus Phycodurus; species Phycodurus eques. The sequence goes on along the minus strand of NW_026904283.1, from coordinate 5,750 downwards.
TAGCGCCTCCTTTTGAGCTAGTGGGCTAAGATTTGAAACAATCGATCGGTGGGAATCCAGCTTTCAGGGTTGGCCTCCCCCAAGTCTCTGGACGGCTGTGGGACCGAGTGGCGAGCGTTAAAGCACTCAGTTTCGCTCTAATACCATTACGACCGATTTGACTTCGGCACGACTTTAGGTGACTTAATTTCAGCCTAGCGGGCTAGGAATTCACACATACAATCCTTGGGAATCCAGCTTTCAGGGGAGGCCTCTTCCAAGTCTCTCAGAGGTCGTGGGGCCGAACGGCGAGCGTCAAAGCACTCGGTTTCGCTCCAGTAGTAGGCCTTTATTGACTAAATTGTAACATGATGACCTATGTGACTTTGGCAGGACTTTTTAGCGCTCACTTTTGAGCTAGTGGGCTAAGATTTGAAACAAACGATCGGTGGGAATCCAGCTTTCAGGGGACGCCACCCCCGAGTCTCTGGACGGCTGTGGGACCGAGTGGCGAGTGTTAAAGCATTCGGTTTCGCTCCAGTAGTAGGTCTTTATTCACTAAATTGTAACATGACGACCTATGTGACTTTGGCAGGACTTTTTAGCGCTTACTTTTGAGCTAGTGGGCTAAGATTTTGAACAAACGATCGATGGGAATCCAGCTTTCAGGGGAGGCCTCCCCCGAGTCTCTGGACGGCTGTGGGGCCGAGCGGCAAGCGTTAAAGCACTCAGTTTCGCTCGAGTACCATGATGACCGATTTGACTTCGGCACAACTTTAGGGGAGGCCTCCCCCAAGTCTCTGGACGGCTGTGGGGCCGAACGGCGAGCGTCGAAGCACTCGGTTTCGCTCCAGTAGTAGGCCTTTATTGACTAAATTGTAACATGACAACCTATGTGACTTTGGCAGGACTTTTTAGCGCTTACTTTTGATCTAGTGGGCTAAGATTTGAAACAAACGATCGGTGGGAATTCAGCTTTCAGGGGAGGCCTCCCCCAAGTCTCTGGACGGCTGTGGGGCCGAACGGCGAGCTTCAAAGCACTCGGTTTCTCCCCAGTAGTAGACCTTTATTGACTAAATTGTAACATGACGATCTATGTGACTTTGGCAGGACATTTTAGCGCGTACTTTTGAACGAGTGGGCTAAGATTTGAAAAAAACGATCGGTGGGAAACCAGCTTTCAGGGGAGGCCTCCCCCGAGTCTCTGGACAGCTGTGGGGCCGAACGGCGAGCGTTACAGCACTCTGTTTCGGTCCAGTAATAGGCCTTTATTGACTAAATTGTAACATGACGACCTATGTGATTTTGGCAGGACTTTTTAGCGCTTACGTTTGAGCTAGTGGGCTAAGATTTAAAACAAACGATCGGTGGGAATCCAGCTTTCAGGGGAGGCCTCTTCCAAGCCTCTCAGAGGTCGTGGGGCCGAACGGCGAGCGTTAAAGCACTCGGTTTCTCCCCAGTAGTAGGCCTTTATTGACTAAATTGTAACATGACGATCTATGTGACTTTGGCAGGACTTTTTAGCGCCTACTTTTGAGCTAGTGGGCTAAGATTTGAAACAAACGATCGGTGGGAATCCAGCTTTCAGGGGAGGCCTCCCCCAAGTCTCTGGACGGCTGTGGGACCGAGTGGCGAGCGTTAAAGCACTCAGTTTTGCTCTAATACCATTACGACCGATTTGACTTCGGCACGACTTTAGGTGACTTAATTTCAGCCTAGCGGGCTAGGAATTCACACATACAATCCTTGGGAATCCAGCTTTCAGGGGAGGCCTCTTCCAAGCCTCTCAGAGGTCGTGGGGCCGAACGGCGAGCGTCAAAGCACTCGGTTTCGCTCCAGTAGTAGGCCTTTATTGACTAAATTGTAACATGACGACCTATGTGACTTTGGCAGGACTTTTTAGCGCTCACTTTTGAGCTAGTGGGCTAAGATTTGAAACAAACGATCGGTGGGAATCCAGCTTTCAGGGGACGCCACCCCCGAGTCTCTGGACGGCTGTGGGACCGAGTGGCGACTGTTAAAGCACTAGGTTTCGCTCCAGTAGTAGGTCTTTATTCACTAAATTGTAACATGACGACCTATGTGACTTTGGCAGGACTTTTTAGCGCTTACTTTTGAGCTAGTGGGCTAAGATTTTGAACAAACGATCGATGGGAATCCAGCTTTCAGGGGAGGCCTCCCCCGAGTCTCTGGACGGCTGTGGGGCCGAGCGGCAAGCGTTAAAGCACTCAGTTTCGCTCGAGTACCATGATGACCGATTTGACTTCGGCACAACTTTAGGTCGCTTAATTTCAGCCGAGCGGGCTAGGACTTCACACAGACAAGCCTTGGGAATCCAGATTTCAAGGGAGGCCTCTTCCAAGCCTCTCGGAGGTCGTGGGGCCGAACGGCGAGCGTCGAAGCACTCGGTTTCGCTCCAGTAGTAGGCCTTTCTTGACTAAATTGTAACATGACAACCTATGTGATTTTGGCAGGACTTTTTAGCGCTTACTTTTGAGCTAGTGGGCTAAGATTTGAAACAAACGATCGGTGGGAATCCAGCTTTCAGGGGAGGCCTCCCCCGAGTCTCTGGACAGCAGTGTGGCCGAGCGGCGAGCGTTAAAGCACTCAGTTTTGCTCGAGTACCATGACGACCGATTTGACTTCGGCACGACTTTAGGTCGCTTAATTTCAGCCGAGCGGGCTAGGAATTCACACAGACAAGCCGTGGGAATCCAGATTTCAAGGGAGGCCTCTTCCAAGCCTCTCGGAGCTCGTGGGGCCGAACGGCGAGCGTCGAAGCACTCGGTTTCGCTCCAGTAGTAGGCCTTTATTGACTAAATTGTAACATGACGATCTATGTGACTTTGGCAGGACATTTTAGCGCCTACTTTTGAACTAGTTGGCTAAGATTTGAAAAAAACGATCGGTGGGAAACCAGCTTTCAGGGGAGGCCTCCCCCAAGTCTCTGGACGGCTGTGGGGCCGAATGGCCAGCTTCAAAGCACTCGTTTTCTCCCCAGTAGTAGGCCTTTATTGACTAAATTGTAACATGACGATCTATATTACTTTGGCAGGACATTTTAGCGCCTACTTTTGAACTAGTGGGCTAAGATTTGAAACAAACGATCGGTGGGAATCCAGCTTTCAGGGGAGGCCTCTTCCAAGCCTCTCAGAGGTCGTGGGGCCGAACGGCGAGCGTTAAAGCAATCAGTTTCGGTCCAGTAGTAGGCCTTTATTGACTAAATTGTAACATGACAACCTATGTGACTTTGGCAGGACTTTTTAGCGCTTACTTTTGAGCTAGTGGGCTAAGATTTGAAACAAACGATCGGTGGGAATCCAGCTTTCAGGGGAGGCCTCCCCCGAGTCTCTGGATGGCTGTAGGGCCGAGCGGCAAGCGTTAAAGCACTCAGTTTCGCTCGAGTACCATGACGACCGATTTGACTTCGGCACGACTTTAGGTCGCTTAATTTCAGTCGAGCGGGCTAGAAATTCACACAGACAAGCAGTGGGAATCCAGCTTTCAAGGGAGGCCTCTTCCAAGCCTCTCGGAGCTCGTGGGGCCGAACGGCGAGCGTCGAAGCACTCGGTTTCGCTCCAGTAGTAGGCCTTTATTGACTAAATTGTAACATGACAACCTATGTGACTTTGGCAGGACTTTTTAGCGCTTACTTTTGATCTAGTGGGCTAACATTTGAAACAAACGATCGGTGGGAATTCAGCTTTCAGGGGAGGCCTCCCCCAAGTCTCTGGACGGCTGTGGGGCCGAACGGCGAGGTTCAAAGCACTCGGTTTCTCCCCAGTAGTAGGCCTTTATTGAGTAAATTGTAACATGACGATCTATGTGACTTTGGCAGGACATTTTAGTGCCTACTTTTGAACTAGTGGGCTAAGATTTGAAAACAACGATCGGTGGGAAACCAGCTTTCAGGGGAGGCCTCTCTTGAGTCTCTGGACAGCTGTGGGGCCGAGCGGCGAGCGTTAAAGCACTCTGTTTCGGTCCAGTAATAGGCCTTAATTGACTAAATTGTAACATGACGACCTATGTGATTTTGGCAGGACTTTTTAGCGCCTACTTTTGAACTAGTGGGCTAAGATTTGAAAAAAACGATCGGTGGGAATCCAGCTTTCAGGGGAGGCCTCTTCCAAGCCTCTCAGATGTCGTGGGGCCGAACGGCGAGCGTCAAAGCACTCGGTTTCGCTCCAGTTGTAGGCCTTTATGGACTAAATTGTAACATGACGACCTATGTGACTTTGGCAGGACTTTTTAGCGCTTACTTTTGAGCTAGTGGGCTAAGATTTGAAACAAACGATCGGTGGGAATCCAGCTTTCAGGGGAGGCCTCCCCAAAGTCTCTGGACGGCTGTGGGACCGAGTGGCGAGCGTTAAAGCACTCAGTTTCGCTCGAATACCATTACGACCGATTTGACTTCGGCACGACTTTAGGTCACTTAATTTCAGCCTAGCGGGCTAGGAATTCACACAGACAATCCTTGGGAATCCAGCTTTCAGTGGAGGCCTCTTCCGAGCCTCTCAGAGGTCGTGGGGCCGAACGGCGAGCGTCAAAGCACTCGGTTTCGCTCCAGTAGTAGACCTTTATTGACTAAATTGTAACATGACGACCTATGTGACTTTGGCAGGACTTTTTAGCGCTTACTTTTGAGCTAGTGGGCTAAGATTTGAAACAAACGATCGGTGGGAATCCAGCTTTCAGGGGAGGCCTCCCCCGAGTCTCTGGACGGCTGTGGGGCGGAGCGGCAAGCGTTAAAGCACTCAGTTTCGCTCGAGTACCATGATGACCGATTTGACTTCGGCACAACTTTAGGTCGCTTAATTTAAGCCGAGCGGGCTAGGACTTCACACAGACAAGCCTTGGGAATCCAGCTTTCAAGGGAGGCCTCTTCCAAGCCTCTCGGAGGTCGTGGGGCCGAACGGCGAGCGTCGAAGCACTCGGTTTCGCTCCAGTAGTAGGCCATTCTTGACTAAATTGTAACATGACAACCTATGTGACTTTGGCAGTTCTTTTTAGCGCTTAATTTTGAGCTAGTGGGCTAAGATTTGAAACAAACGATCGGTGTGAATCCAGCTTTCAGGGGAGACCTCCCCCGAGTCTCTGGACGGCTATGGGGCCGAGCGGCAAGCGTTAAAGCACTCAGTTTCGCTCGAGTACCATGACGACCGATTTGACTTCGGCACGACTTTAGGTCGCTTAATTTCAGCCGAGCGGGCTAGGAATTCACACAGACAAGCCTTGGGAATCCAGCTTTCAAGGGAGGCCTCTTCCAAGCCTCTCGGAGGTCGTGGGGCCGAACGGCGAGCGTCGAAGCACTCGGTTTCGCTCCAGTAGTAGGCCTTTCTTGACTAAATTGTAACATGACAACCTATGTGACTTTGGCAGGACTTTTTAGCGCTTACTTTTGAGCTAGTGGGCTAAGATTTGAAACAAACGATCGGTGGGAATCCAGCTTTCAGGGGAGGCCTCCCCCGAGTCTCTGGACAGCTGTGTGGCCGAGCGGCGAGCGTTAAAGCACTCAGTTTCGCTCGAGTACCATGACGACCGATTTGACTTCGGCACGACTTTAGGTCGCTTAATTTCAGCCGAGCGGGCTAGGAATTCACACAGACAAGCCGTGGGAATCCAGCTTTCAAGGGAGGCCTCTTCCAAGCCTCTCGGAGCTCGTGGGGCCGAACGGCGAGCGTCGAAGCACTCGGTTTCGCTCCAGTAGTAGGCCTTTATTGACTAAATTGTAACATGACAACCTATGTGACTTTGGCAGGACTTTTTAGCGC
>NW_026904282.1:0-47662 GCF_024500275.1 Phycodurus eques | reverse complement strand
CAATAAAAAAAGTGTACAGCAGAGGGAGCTGGGAAGCATTTTTAAGCGAAAGAAACTGCAAATGTGTGTAAAATTCCAACCAAAGCTTTTGGAATCAAACCACTGCCTGTAACTCGTATAAAGGGGAGAGTTCTCCTCGAAAAAGCAAGAGAATGTACTGGGAAAGCATCCTTTTTGAAGTTATGAGTCAAAATAAAAAAAGTTTCCAAAGTCGCTGGGAAGCATTTTTAAGCAACAAAAACTACATATGTGTCTAAAACCCCAACCAAAGCTTTGGGACTCAAACCACGGCCTGCAACTAGTATAAAGCAGAGAGTTTTACTATAAAAAGCAAAATAATTTAATGGGAAAGCATCCTTTGTGAAGTTATGAGTCACAATCAAAAAAGTGTACAGCAGAGGGAGCTGGGAAGCATTTTTAAGAAATAAAAACTGCAAATGTGTGTAAAACTCATACCAAAGCTTTGGGATTCAAATCACAACCTGCAACTAGTATAAAGGGGAGAGTTTTACTATAAAAAGCAAGAGAATTTACTGGGAAAGCATCCTTTTTGAAGTTATGAGTCAAAATAAAAAAAGTTTCCAAAGTCGCTGGGAAGCATTTTTAAGCAATAAAAATTGCAAATGTTTGTAAAATTCCAACCAAAGCTTTGGGATTCAAACCACAACCTGTAACTAGTATAAATGGGAGAGTTCTACTCTAAAAAGCAAGAGACTTTACTGGGAAATCATCCTTTGTGAATTTATGAGTGAAAATAAAAAAAGTGTACAGCAGGCGCCGGGAAGCATTTTTAAGCAATAAAAACTGCAAATGTGTGTAAAACTCCAACCAAAGCTTTGCGATTCAAACCACGGCCTGTAAATAGTATAAAGGGGAGAGTTCTACTCTAAAAAGCAAGAGACTTTACTGGGAAAGCATCCTTTGTGAAGTTATGAGTGAAAAAAAAAAATTGTACAGTCGGCGCTGGGAAGCATTTTTAAGCAATAAAAACAGCAAATGTGTGTAAAACTCCAACCAAAGCTTTGGGATTCAAACCACTGCCTGTAACTAGTATAAACGGGAGAGTTCTACTCGAAAAAGCAAGAGAATTTACTGGGAAAGCATCCTTTGTGAAGTTATGAGTCAAAATAAAAAAAAGTGTACAGCAGGTGCTGGGAAGCATTTTTAAGTAAAAAAAAATGCAAATGTTTGTAAAACTCCAACCAAAGCTTTGGGTTTCAAACCACTGCCTGTAAATAGTATAAAGGGGAGAGTTTTACTCTAAAATGCAAGAGAATTTACTGGGAAAGCATCCTTTGTGAAGTTATGAGTTACAATAAAAAAAAGTGTACAGCAGAGGGAGCTGGGAAGCATTTTTAAGCAATAAAAACAGCAAATGTGTGTAAAACTCCAACCAAAGCTTTGGGATTCAAACCACTGCCTGTAACTAGTATAAAGGGGAGAGTTTTACTCTAAAAAGCAAGAGAATTTACTGGGAAAGCATCCTTTGGGAAGTTATGAGTCAAAATAAAAAGAGTGTACAGCAGGCGCTGGGAAGCATTTTTCAGCAATAAAAACTGCAAATGTGTGTAAAACTCCAACCAAAGCTTTGGGATTCAAACCACTGCCTGTAACTAGTATAACGTGGAGAGTTTTACTCTAAAATGCAAGAAAATGTACTTGGAAAGCCTCCTTTGTGAAGTTATGAGTCAAAATTAAAAAAGTGTACAGCAGGCGCTGGGAAGGATTTTTCAGCAATAAAAACTGCAAATGCTTGTAAAACTCCAACCAAAGCTTTGGGATTCAAACCACTGCCTGTAACTAGTATAACGGGGAGAGTTCTACTCTAAAAAGCAAGAGACTTTACTGGGAAATCATCCTTTGTGAAGTTATGAGTGAAAATAAAAAAAGTGTACAGCAGGCGCCGGGAAGCATTTTTAAGCAATAAAAACTGCAAATGTGTGTAAAACTCCAACCAAAGCTTTGGGATTCAAACCACTTCCTATAACTAGTATAAAGGGTAGAGTTTTACTCTAAAAAGCAAGATAATTTACTGGGAAAGCATCCTTTGTGAAGTTATGAGTCAAAATAAAAAAAGTTTACAGCAGGCGCTCGGAAGAATTTTTAAGCAATAAGAACTGTAAATGTGTGTAAAACTCCAACCAAAGCTTTTGTATACAAACCACAACCTGCAACTAGTATAAACGGGAGAGTTTTACTCTGAAAAGCAACAGAATTTACTGGGAAAGCATCCTTTGGGAAGTTATGAGTCGCAATAAAAAAAGTGTACAGCAGAGGGAGCTTGGAAGCATTTTTAAGCAATAAAAACTGCAAATGTGTGTAAAACTCAAGCCAAAGCTTTGGGATTCAAACCACTGCCTGAAACTAGTATAAAGGCGAGAGATCTCCTCGAAAAGGAAGAGAATTTACTGGGAAAGCATCCTTTGTGAAGTTCTGAGTCAAAATGTAAAAGGTGTAAAGCAGAGGGAGCTGGGAAGCATTTTTAAGCAATAAAAACTGCAAATATGTGTAAAACTCAAACCAAAGCTTTGGGATTCAAACCACTGCCTGTAAATTGTTTAAAGGGGAGAGTTCTACTCTAAAAATCAATAGAATTATCTGGGAAAGCATCCTTTGTGAAGTTATGAGTCAAAATAAAAAAAGTGTACAGCAGGCGCTGGGAAGCATTTTTAAGCGATAAAAACTGCAAATGTGTGTAAAACTCAAACCAAAGCTTTGGGATTAAAACCACTGCCTGTAACAAGTATAAAGGGGAGAGTTTTACTCTAAAAACCAAGAGAATTAACTGGGAAAGCATCCTTTGTGAAGTTATGAGTTAAAATAAAAAAGTGTACAGCAGAGGGAGCTGGGGAGCATTTTTAAGTAATAAAAACAGCAAATGTGTGTAAAACTCCAACCAAAGCTTTGGGATTCAAACGACTGCTTGTAACTAGTATAAAGGGGAGAGTTTTACTCTAAAAAACAAGCGACTTTACTGGGAAAGCATTTCTTTGTGAAGGTATGAATGAAAATATAAAAAAGTGTACAGCAAGCTCTGGGAAGAATTTTTAAGCAATAAAAAAAGCAAATGTGTGTAAAACTCCAACCAAAGCTTTGGGATTCAAACCACTGCCTGTAACTAGTATAAAGGGGAGAGTTCTCCTCTAAAATGCAAGAGACTTTACTGGGAAAGCATCCTTTGTGAAGTTCTGAGTTACAATATAAAAAGTGTACAGCAGGCACTGGAAAGCATTTTTAAGCAATAAAAACAGCAAATGTGTGTCAAACTCCAACCAAAGCTTTGAGATTCAAACCACTGCCTGTAACTAGTATAGAGGGGAGAGTTCTACTCTAAAAAACAAGCGACTTTACTGGGAAAGCATCCTTTGTGAAGTTTTGAATGAAAATAAAAAAAGTGTACAGCAGAGGGAGCAGGCAAGCATTTTTAAGCAATAAAAACTGCAAATGTGTGTAAAACTCCAACCAAAGCTTAGGGATTCAAATCACTGCCCGTAACTAGTATAACGGGGAGAGTTATACTCCAAAAAACAAGAGACTATACTTGGAAAGCATCCTTTGTGAAGTTATGAGTCAAAATTTAAAAAAAGTGTACAGCAGGCGCTAGGAAGCATTTTTAAGCAATAAAAACAGCAAATGTGTGTAAAACTCCAACCAAAGCTTTGGGATTCAAAACACTGCCTGTAACTAGTATAAAGGGGAGCGTTTTACTCTAAAAAGCAAGAGAATGTACTGGGAAAGCATCCTTTGTGAAGTTATGAGTTTCAATAAAAAAAGTGTACAGCAGAGGGAGCTGGCAAGCATTTTTAAGCAATAAAAACTGCAAATGTGTGTAAAACTCCAACCAAAGCTTTGGGATTCAAACCACTGACTGTAACTAGTAAAAAGGGGAGAGGTCTCCTCTGAAAAGCAAGAGACTTTAATGGGAAAGCATCCTTTGTGAAGTTATGAGTGAAAATAAAAAAAGTGTACAGCAGAGGGAGCTGGCAAGCATTTTTAAGCAATAACAACTGCAAATGTGTGTAAAACTCCAACCAAAGCTTTGGGATTCAAACCACTGCCTGTAACTCGTATAAAGGGGACAGTTTTATTCTCAAAAGCAAGAGAATTTACTGGGAAAGCATCCTTTGTGAAGTTATGAGTCAAAATTAAAAAAAAGTGTACAGCAGGCGCTAGGAAGCATTTTTAAGCAATAAAAACAGCAAATGTGTGTAAAACTCCAACCAAAGCTTTGGGATTCAAAACACTGCCTGTAACTAGTATAAAGGAGAGCGTTTTACTCTAAAAAGCAAGAGAATGTACTGGGAAAGCATCCTTTGTGAAGTTATGAGTTTCAATAAAAAAAGTGTACAGCAGAGGGAGCTGGCAGGCATTTTTAAGCAATAAAAACAGCAAATGTGTGTAAAACTCCAACCAAAGCTTTGGTATTCAAACAATTGCCTGTAACACGTATAAAGGGGATAGTTTTACTAGAAAAAGCAAGAGAATTTACTGAGAAAGCATCCGTTGTGAAGGTATGAGTTACATTAAAAAAAGTGTACAGCAGAGGAAGCTGGGAAGCATTTTTAAGCGATAAAAACTGCAAATGTGTGTAAAACTCCAAACAAAGCTTTGGGATTCAAACCACTGCCAGTAACTAGTATAAAGGGGATAGTTTTACTCTAAAATGCAAGAGAATTTACCTGGAAAGCATCCTTTGTGAAGTTATGAGTTAAAATAAAAAAAGTGTACAGCAGAGGGAGCTGGGGAGCATTTTTAAGCAATAAAAACAGCAAATGTGTGTAAAACTCCAACCAAAGCTTTCGTATTCAAACAATTGCCTGTAACACGTATAAAGGGGATAGTTTTACTCGAAAAAGCAAGAGAATTTACTGGGAAACCATCCTTTGCGAAGTTATGAGTTACATTAAAAAAAGTGTACAGCAGAGGAAGCTGGGAAGCATTTTTAAGCGATAAAAACTGCAAATGTGTGTAAAACTCCCAAAAAAGCTTTGGGATTCAAACCACTGGCAGTAACTAGTATAAAGGGGATAGTTTTACTCTAAAATGCAAGAGAATTTACCTGGAAAGCACCCTTGTGAAGTTTTGAGTCAAAATAAAAAAAGTGTACAGCAGAGGGAGGTGGGAAGCATTTTTAAGCAATAAAAACTGCAAATGTGTGTAAAACTCCAAACAAAGCTTTGGGATTCAAACCACTGCCTGTAACTAGTATAAAGGGGAGAGTTATACTCTGAAAAGCAAGAGACTTTATTGGGAAAGCATCCTTTGTGAAGTTATGAACCAAAACTAAAAAAGTGAAACGCAGGCATTGGGAAGCATTTTTAAGCGATAAAAACTGCAAATGTGTGTAAAACTCCAACCAAAGGTTTGGGATTCAAACCAATGCCTGTAACTAGTATAAAGGGGAGAGTTCTCTTCGAAAAAGCAAGAGAATTTACTGGGAAAGCATCCTTTGTGAAGTTATCAGTGAAAATAAAAAAAGTGTACAGCAGGCGCTGGGAAGCATTTCTCAGCAATAAAAACTGCAAATGTGTGTAAAACATCAACCAAAGCTTTGGGATTCAAACCACTGTCTGTAAATAGTATTACGGGGAGAGTTATACTATAAAAAACAAGAGACTTTTCTGGGAAAGCATCCTTTGTGAAGTTATGAGTCAAAATAAATAAAATTCTACAGCAGGCGCTAGGAAGCATTTTTAAGCAATAAAAACAGCAAATGTGTGTAAAACTCCAACCAAAGCTTTGGGATTCAAACCACTGCCTGTAACTCGTATAAACGGGAGAGTTTTACTGTAAAAAGCAAGAGAATTTACTGGGAAAGCATCCTTTGTGAAGTTATGAGTTAAAATAAAAAAGTGTACAGCAGAGGGAGCTGGGGAGCATTTTTAAGTAATAAAAACAGCAAATGTGTGTAAAACTCCAACCAAAGCTTTGGGATTCGAACGACTGCTTGTAACTAGTATAAAGGGGAGAGTTTTACTCTAAAAAACAAGCGACTTTACTGGGAAAGCATTTCTTTGTGAAGGTATGAATGAAAATATAAAAAAGTGTACAGCAAGCTCTGGGAAGAATTTTTAAGCAATAAAAAAAGCAAATGTGTGTAAAACTCCAACCAAAGCTTTGGGATTCAAACCACTGCCTGTAACTAGTATAAAGGGGAGAGTTCTCCTCTAAAATGCAAGAGACTTTACTGGGAAAGCATCCTTTGTGAAGTTCTGAGTTACAATATAAAAAGTGTACAGCAGGCACTGGAAAGCATTTTTAAGCAATAAAAACAGCAAATGTGTGTCAAACTCCAACCAAAGCTTTGAGATTCAAACCACTGCCTGTAACTAGTATAGAGGGGAGAGTTCTACTCTAAAAAACAAGCGACTTTACTGGGAAAGCATCCTTTGTGAAGTTTTGAATGAAAATAAAAAAAGTGTACAGCAGAGGGAGCAGGCAAGCATTTTTAAGCAATAAAAACTGCAAATGTGTGTAAAACTCCAACCAAAGCTTAGGGATTCAAATCACTGCCCGTAACTAGTATAACGGGGAGAGTTATACTCCAAAAAACAAGAGACTATACTTGGAAAGCATCCTTTGTGAAGTTATGAGTCAAAATTTAAAAAAAGTGTACAGCAGGCGCTAGGAAGCATTTTTAAGCAATAAAAACAGCAAATGTGTGTAAAACTCCAACCAAAGCTTTGGGATTCAAAACACTGCCTGTAACTAGTATAAAGGGCAGCGTTTTACTCTAAAAAGCAAGAGAATGTACTGGGAAAGCATCCTTTGTGAAGTTATGAGTTTCAATAAAAAAAGTGTACAGCAGAGGGAGCTGGCAAGCATTTTTAAGCAATAAAAACTGCAAATGTGTGTAAAACTCCAACCAAAGCTTTGGGATTCAAACCACTGACTGTAACTAGTAAAAAGGGGAGAGGTCTCCTCTGAAAAGCAAGAGACTTTAATGGGAAAGCATCCTTTGTGAAGTTATGAGTGAAAATAAAAAAAGTGTACAGCAGAGGGAGCTGGCAAGCATTTTTAAGCAATAACAACTGCAAATGTGTGTAAAACTCCAACCAAAGCTTTGGGATTCAAACCACTGCCTGTAACTCGTATAAAGGGGACAGTTTTATTCTCAAAAGCAAGAGAATTTACTGGGAAAGCATCCTTTGTGAAGTTATGAGTCAAAATTAAAAAAAAGTGTACAGCAGGCGCTAGGAAGCATTTTTAAGCAATAAAAACAGCAAATGTGTGTAAAACTCCAACCAAAGCTTTGGGATTCAAAACACTGCCTGTAACTAGTATAAAGGAGAGCGTTTTACTCTAAAAAGCAAGAGAATGTACTGGGAAAGCATCCTTTGTGAAGTTATGAGTTTCAATAAAAAAAGTGTACAGCAGAGGGAGCTGGGGAGCATTTTTAAGCAATAAAAACAGCAAATGTGTGTAAAACTCCAACCAAAGCTTTCGTATTCAAACAATTGCCTGTAACACGTATAAAGGGGATAGTTTTACTCGAAAAAGCAAGAGAATTTACTGGGAAACCATCCTTTGCGAAGTTATGAGTTACATTAAAAAAAGTGTACAGCAGAGGAAGCTGGGAAGCATTTTTAAGCGATAAAAACTGCAAAAGTGTGTAAAACTCCAAAAAAAGCTTTGGGATTCAAACCACTGGCAGTAACTAGTATAAAGGGGATAGTTTTACTCTAAAATGCAAGAGAATTTACCTGGAAAGCACCCTTGTGAAGTTTTGAGTCAAAATAAAAAAAGTGTACAGCAGAGGGAGGTGGGAAGCATTTTTAAGCAATAAAAACTGCAAATGTGTGTAAAACTCCAAACAAAGCTTTGGGATTCAAACCACTGCCTGTAACTAGTATAAAGGGGAGAGTTATACTCTGAAAAGCAAGAGACTTTATTGGGAAAGCATCCTTTGTGAAGTTATGAACCAAAACTAAAAAAGTGAAACGCAGGCATTGGGAAGCATTTTTAAGCGATAAAAACTGCAAATGTGTGTAAAACTCCAACCAAAGGTTTGGGATTCAAACCACTCCCTGTAACTAGTATAAAGGGGAGAGTTATACTCTGAAAAGCAAGAGAATTTACTGGGAAAGCATCCTTTGTGAAGTTATGAGTTAAAATAAAAAAAGTGGACAGCAGGCGATAGGAAGCATTTTTAAGCAATAAAAACTGCAAATGTGTGTAAAACTCCAAACAAAGCTTTGGGATTAAAACCACTGCCTGTAACTAGTATAAAGGGGAGCGTTTTATTCTCAAAAGCAAGAGAATTTACTGCGAAAGCATCCTTTGTGAAGTTATGAGTTAAAATAAAAAAAGTGTACAGCAGAGGGAGCTGGGGAGCATTTTTAAGCAATAAAAACAGCAAATGTGTGTAAAACTCCAACCAAAGCTTTGGTATTCAAACAATTGCCTGTAACACATATAAAGGGGATAGTTTTACTCGAAAAAGCAAGAGAATTTTCTGGGAAAGCATCCTTTGTGAAGTATGAGTTAAAATAAAAAAAGTGTACAGCAGAGGGAGCCGGGGAGCATTTTTAAGTAATAAAAACAGCAAATGTGTGTAAAACTCCAACCAAAGCTTTGGGATTCAAACCACTGCCTGTAACTAGTTTAAAAGGGAGAGTTCTACTCTAAAAAGCAAGAGACTTTACTGGGAAAGCATCCTTTGTGAAGTTATGAGTGAAAATCAAAAAAGTGTACAGCAGGCGCTGGGAACCATTTTTAAGCAATAAAAACAGCAAATGTGTGTAAAACTCCAACCAAAGCTTTGGGATTCAAACCACTTTCTGTAACTAGTATAAAGGGGAGAGTTTTACTGTAAAAAGCAAGAGACTTTACTGGGAAAGCATCCTTTGTGAAGTTATGAGTGAAAATCAAAAAAGTGTACAGCAGGCGCTGGGAACCATTTTTAAGCAATAAAAACAGCAAATGTTTGTAAAACTCCAGCCAAAGCTTTGGGATTCAAACCACTGCCTGTAACTATTATAAAGGGGAGAGTTTTACTCAAAAATGCAAAAGACTTTCCTGGGAAAGCATCCTTTGTGAAGTTATGAGTTACAATTTAAAAAGTGTACAGAAGAGGGAGCTGGGGAGCATTTTTATGTCATAAAAACAGCAAATGTGTGTAAAACTCCAACCAAAGCTTTGGGATTCAAACCACTGCCTGTAACTAGTATAAAGGGGAGAGTTCAACTAAAAAAAGCAAGAGAATTTACTGGGAAAGCATCCTTTGTGAAGTTATGAGTGAAAATAAAAAAAGTGTACAGCAGGCGCTGGGAAGCATTTTTCAGCAATAAAAACTGCAAATGTGTGTAAAACTCCAACCAAAGCTTTGGGATTCAAACCACTGCCCGTAACTAGTATAACGGGGAGAGTTATACTCCAAAAAGTAAGAGACTTTACTTGGAAAGCATCCTTCGTGAAGTTATGAGTCAAAATAAAAAAAAGTGTACAGCAGGCGCTGGGAAGCATTTTTCAGCAACAAAAACAGCAAATGTGTTTAAAGCTCAAACCAAAGCTTTGGGTTTCAAACCACTGCCTGTAACTCGTATAAAGGGGAGAGTTTTACTCTCAAAAGCAAGAGAATTTACTGGGAAAGCATCCTTTGTGAAGTTATGAGTCAAAATCAAAAAAGTGTACAGCAGAGGGAGCTGGGAAGCATTTTTAAGCAATAAAAACTGCAAATGTATGTAAAACTCCAAACAAAGCTTTGGGATTCAAACCACTGCCTGTAACTAGTATAAAGGGGAGAGTTCTACTCTCAAAAGCAAGAGACTTTACTTGGAAAGCATCCTTTGTGAAGTTATGAGTGAAAATAAAAAAGGTGTACAGCAGGCGCTGGGAAGCATTTTTCAGCAATAAAAACAGCAAATGTGCGTAAAACTCCAACCAAAGCTTTGGGATTCAAACCACTGCCTGTAACTAGTATAAAGGGGAGAGTTTTACTCTAAAATGCAAGAGAATTTACTTGGAAAGCATCCTTTGTGAAGTTATGAGTCAAAATAAAAAAAGTGTGCAGCAGGGGCTGGGAAGCATTTTTCAGCAATAAAAACTGCAAATGTGTGTAAAACTCCAAACAAAGCTTTGGGATTCAAACCACTGCCTGTAACTAGTATAAAGGGGAGAGTTTTACTCTAAAATGCAAGAGAATTTACTGGGAAAGCATCTTTATGAAGTTATGAGTTACAATAAAAAATGTGTACAGCAGAGGGAGCTGGGGAGGATTTTTAAATCATAAAAACAGCAAATGTGTGTAAAACTCCAACCAAAGCTTTGGGATTCAAACCACTTTCTGTAACTAGTATAAAGGGGAGAGTTTTACTCTCAAAAGCAAGAGAATTTACTGGGAAAGCATCCTTTGTGAAGTTCTGAGTCAAAATAAAAAAAGTTTACAAAGGCGCTGGGAAGCATTTTTCAGCAATAAAAACTGCAAATGTGTATAAAACTCCAACCAAAGCTTTGGGATTTAAACCACAACCTGCAACTAGTATAAAGCGGAGTGTTATACGATAAAAACAAGAGAATTTACTGGGAAAGAATCCTTTGTGAAGTATGAGTTAAAATAAAAAAAGTGTACAGCAGAGGGAGCTGGGGAGCATTTTTAAGTAATAAAAACAGCAAATGTGTGTAAAACTCCAACCAAAGCTTTGGTATTCAAACAATTGCCTGTAACACGTATAAAGGGAATAGTTTTACTCGAAAAAGCAAGAGAATTTTCTGGGAAAGCATCCTTTGTGAAGTTATGAGTTCAAATAAAAAAAGTGTACAGCAGAGGGAGCTGGGGAGCATTTTTAAGTAATAAAAACAGCAAATGTGTGTAAAACTCCAACCAAAGCTTTGGGATTCAAACCACTGCCTGCAACTCGTATAAACGGGAGAGTTTTACTGTAAAAAGCAAGAGAATTCACTGGGAAATAATCCTTTGTGAAGTTATGAGTTCAAATAAAAAAAGTGTACAGCAGAGGGAGCTGGGGAGCATTTTTAAGTAATAAAAACAGCAAATGTGTGTAAAACTCCAACCAAAGCTTTGGGATTCAAACCACTGCCTGCAACTAGAACAAAGAGGAGAGTTTTATTCTAAAAATCAAGAGAATTTACTGGGAAAGCATCCTTTGTGAAGTTATGAGTCAACATAAAAAAAGTGTACACCAGGCGCTGGGAAGCATTTTTAAGCGATAAAAACTGCAAATGTGTGTAAAACTCCAACCAAAGCTTTGGGATTCAAACCACTGCCTGTAACTAGTATCAAGGGTAGAGTTCTACTCTAAAAAGCAAGAAACTTTACTGGGAAAGCATCCTTTGTGAATTTATAAATGAAAATAAAAAAAGTGTACAGCAGGCGCTGGGAAGCATTTTTAAGCAATAAAAACAGCAAATATGTGTAAAACTCCAACCAAAGCTTTGGGATTCAAACCACTTTCTGTGACTAGTATAAAGGGGAGAGATTTACTCTCAAAAGCAAGAGAATTTACTGGGAAAGCATCATTTGGGAAGTTATGAGTTAAAATATAAAAAGTGTACAGCAGAGGGAGCTGGGGAGCATTTTTAAGCAATAAAAACAGCAAATGTGTGTAAAACTCCAACCAAAGCTTTGGGATTCAAACCACTGCCTGTAACTAGTATCAAGGGTAGAGTTCTACTCTAAAAAGCAAGAGACTTTACTGGGAAAGCATCCTTTGTGAATTTATAAATGAAAATAAAAAAAGTGTACAGCAGGCGCTGGGAAGCATTTTTAAGCAATAAAAACAGCAAATGTGTGTAAAACTCCAACCAAAGCTTTGGGATTCAAACCACTGCCTGTAACTCGTATAAACGGGAGAGTTTTACTGTAAAAAGCAAGAGAATTTACTGGGAAAGCATCCTTTGTGAAGTTATGAGTTAAAATAAAAAAGTCTACAGCAGAGGGAGCTGGGGAGCATTTTTAAGTAATAAAAACAGCAAATGTGTGTAAAACTCCAACCAAAGCTTTGGGATTCAAACCACTGCCTGTAACGACAACAAAGGGGAGAGTTCAACTCAAAAAAGCAAGAGAATTTACTGGGAAAGCATCCTTTGTGAAGTTATGAGTCAAAATAAAAAAAAGTGTACAGCAGAGGGAGCTGGGAAGCATTTTTAAGCATTAAAAACTGCAAATGTGTGTAAAACTCACACCAAAGCTTTGGGATTCAAACCACTACATGTAACTAGTTTTAAGGGGAGAGTTCTACTCGAAAAAGCAAGAGAATTTACTGGGAAAGCAACCTTTGTGAAGTTATGAGTCAAAATAAAAAAAAGTGTACAGCAGAGGGAGCTGGGAAGCATTTTTAAGCATTAAAAACTGCAAATGTGTGTAAAACTCACACCAAAGCTTTGGGATTCAAACCACTACCTGTAACTAGTTTTAAGGGGAGAGTTCTACTCTCAAAAGCAAGAGACTTTATTGGGAAAGCATCCTTTGTGAAGTTATGAGTCAAAATAAAAAAAAGTGTACAGCAGGCGCTGGGAAGCATTTTTAAGCAATAAAAACAACAAATGTGTGTAAAACTCCAACCAAAGCTTTGGGATTCAAACCACTGCCTGTAACTCGTATAAAGGGGAGAGTTCTGCTCTCAAAATCAAGAGACTTTACTAGGAAAGCATCCTTTGTGAAGTTATGAGTTACAATAAAAAAAAAGTGTACAGCAGAGGGAGCTGGGAAGCATTTTTAAGCAATAAAAACTGCAAATGTGTGTAAAACTCCAACCAAAGCTTTGGGATTCAAACCACTACCTGTAACTAGCATAAAGGCGAGAGTTTTACTCTAAAAAGTAGGAGAATTTACTGGGAAAGCATCCTTTGTGAAGTTATGAGTCAAAATAAAAAAAGTGTACAGCATGTTCTGGGAAGCATTTTTAAGCGATAAAAACTGCAAATGTGTGTAAAACTCCAACCAAAGCTTTGGGATTCAAACCTCTGTCTGTAACTAGTATAAAGGGGAGAGTTTTACTCTAAAAAGCAAGAGAATTTCATGGGAAAGCATCCTTTGTGAAGTTCTGAGTCAAAATAAAAAAAGTTTACAAAGGCGATGGGAAGCATTTTTCAGCAATAAAAACTGCAAATGTGTGTAAAACTCCAACCAAAGCTTTGGGATTCAAACCACAACCTGCAACTAGTATAAAGCGGAGTGTTATACGATAAAAACAAGAGAATTTACTGGGAAAGCATCCTTTGTGAAGTTATGAGTCAAAATAAAAAAAGTGTACAGCAGGCGCTGGGAAGCATTTTTAAGCGATAAAAACTGCAAATGTGTGTAAAACTCACAAACCACAACCTGTAACTAGTATAAATGGGATAGTTTTACTATAAAAAGCAATAGAATTTACTGGGAAAGCATCCTTTGTGAAGTTCTGAGTCAAAATAAAAAAAGTTTACAAAGGCGCTGGGAAGCATTTTTCAGCAATACAAACTGCAAATGTGTGTAAAACTTACAAACCACAACTTGTAACTTGTATAAAGGGGAGAGTTTTACTCTAAAAAGCAAGAGAATTTACCGGGAAAGCATCCTTGGTGAAGTTATGAGTTACAATAAAAAAAGTGGACAGCAGAGGTAGCTGGGAAGCATTATTTAGCAATAAAAACTGCAAATGTGTGTAAAACTCAAACCAAAGCTTTGGGATTCAAACCACTACCTGTAACTAGTTTTCAGGGGAGAGTTCTCCTCTAAAAAGAAAGAGACTTTAATGGGAAAGCATCCATTGTGAAGTTATGAGTCAAAATAAAAAAAAGTGTACAGCAGGCGCTGGGAAGCATTTTTAAGCAATAAAAACAACAAATGTGTGTAAAAGTCCAACCAAAGCTTTGGGATTCAAACAACTGCATGTAACGAGTTTAAAGGGGAGAGTTCTCCTCTAAAAGCCAAGATACTTTACTGGGAAAGCATCCTTTGTGAAGTTATGAGTTACAATAAAAAAAAGTGTACAGCAGAGGGAGCTGGGAAGCATTTTTTAGCAATAAAAACTGCAAATGTGTGTAAAACTCCAACCAAAGCTTTGGGATTCAAACCACTACCTGTAACTAGCATAAAGGGGAGAGTTTTACTCAAAGATGCAAGAGAATTTACTGGGAAAGCATCCTTTGTGAAGTTATGAGTCAAAATAAAAAAAGTGCACAGCAGGCGCTCGGAAGCATTTTTAAGCAATAAAAACTACAAATGTGTGTAAAACTCACAAACCACAACCTGGAACTTGTATAAAGGGGATAGTTTTACTCTAAAAAGCAAGAGAATTTACTGGGAAAGCATCCTTTGTGAAGTTCTGAGTGAAAATAAAAAAAGTGTACAGCAGAGTGAGCTGGGAGGCATTTTTAAGTCATAAAAACAGCAAATGTGTGTAAAACTCCAACCAAAGCTTTGGGATTCAAACCACTGCCTGTAACCCGTATAAAGGGGAGAGTTCTGCTCTCAAAATCAAGAGACTTTACTGGGAAAGCATCCTTTGTGAAGTTATGAGTTACAATAAAAAAAAGTGTACAGCAGAGGGAGCTGGGAAGCATTTTTAAGCAATAAAAACTGCAAATGTGTGTAAATCTCACAAACCACAACCTGTAACTAGTATAAAGGGGATAGTTTTACTATAAAAAGCAAGAGAATTTACTGGGAAAGCATCCTTTGTGAAGTTATGAGTCACAATAAAAAAAAGTGTACAGCAGGCGCTGGGAAGCATTTTTAAGCGATAAAAACTGCAAATGTGTGTAAAACTCAAACCAAAGCTTTGGTATTCAAACCACTGCCTGTAACTAGTATGAAGGGGATAATTTTTCTCTAAAAAGCAAGAAAATTAATTGGGAAAGCATCCTTTGTGAAGTTATGAGTCAAAATAAAAAAAGTGTACAGCAGGCGCTGGGAAGCAATTTTAAGCAATAAAAACTGCAAATGTGTGTAAAACTCCAACCAAAGCTTTGGGATTCAAACCACTGCCTTTAACTAGTATAAAGGGGAGAGTTTTACTCTAAAAAGCAAGAGAATTTACCGGGAAAGCATCTTTAGTGAAGTTATGAGTTATAATAAAAATAAGTGTACAGCAGGCGCTGGGAAGCATTTTTAAGCGATAAAAACTGCAAATGTGTCTAAAACTCCAACCAAAGCTTTGAGATTCAAACCACTGCCTGTAACTAGTATAAAGGGGAGAGTTTTACTCTAAAAAGCAAGATAATTTCCAGAGAAAGCATCCTTTGTGAAGTTATGAGTAAAAAAAAAAAAGTGCACAGCAGACGCTGGGAAGCATTTTTAAGCAATAAAAACTGCAAATGTGTGTAAAACTCCAACCAAAGCTTTGGGATTGAAACCACTGCCTGTAACTAGTATAAAGGGGAGAGTTTTACTCTAAAAAGCAAGATAATTTCCAGAGAAAGCATCCTTTGTGAAGTTATGAGTAAAAAAAAAAAAGTGCACAGCAGACGCTGGGAAGCATTTTTTAGCAATAAAAACTGCAAATGTGTGTAAAACTCTAACCAAAGCTTTGGGATTCAAACCACTGCCTGTCAATAGTATGCAGGGGAGAGTTCTAATTTAAAAAGCAAGAGACTTTAATGGGAAAGCATCCTTTGTGAAGTTATGAGTCAAAATAAAAAAAAGTGTACAGCAGGCGCTGGGAAGCATTTTTAAGCAATAAAAACAACAAATGTGTGTAAAACTCCAACCAAAGCTTTGGGATTCAAACAACTGCATGTAACGAGTTTAAAGGGGAGAGTTCTCCTCTAAAAGCCAATATACTTTACTGGGAAAGCATCCTTTGTGAAGTTATGAGTTACAATAAAAAAAAGTGTACAGCAGAGGGAGCTGGGAAGCATTTTTTAGCAATAAAAACTGCAAATGTGTGTAAAACTCCAACCAAAGCTTTGGGATTCAAACCACTACCTGTAACTAGCATAAAGGGGAGAGTTTTACTCAAAGATGCAAGAGAATTTACTGGGAAAGCATCCTTTGTGAAGTTATGAGTCAAAATAAATAAAGTGTATAGCAGGCGCTCGGAAGCATTTTTAAGCAATAAAAACTACAAATGTGTGTAAAACTCCAACCAAAGCTTTGGGATTCAAACCACTACCTGTAACTACCATAAAGGGGAGAGTTCTACTCGAAAAAGCAAGAGACTTTACTTGGAAAGCATCCTTTGTGAAGTTATGAGTGAAAATAAAAAAAGTGTACAGCAGAGGGAGCTGGGGAGAATTTTTAAGCAATAAAAACTGCAAATGTGTGTAAAACTCCAACCAAAGCTTTGGGATTCAAACCACTGCCTGTAAATAGTATAAAGGGGACAGTTCTCCTCGAAAAAGCAAGAGAATTTACTGGGAAAGCATCCTTTGTGAAGTTATGAGTCAAAATAAAAAAAAGTGTACAGCAGGCGCTGGGAAGCATTTTTAAGCAATAAAAACTGCAAATGTGTGTAAAACTCAAACCAAAGCTTTGGGATTCAAACCACAACCTGCAACTAGTATAAAGCGGAGTTTTATACGATAAAAACAAGAGAATTTACTGGGAAAGCATCCTTTGTGAAGTTATGAGTCAAAATAAAAAAATTGTACAGCAGCCGCTGGGGAGCATTTTTAAGAGATAAAAACTGCAAATGTGTGTAAATCTCACAAACCACAACCTGTAACTAGTATAAAGGGGATAGTTTTACTATAAAAAGCAAGAGAATTTACCGGGAAAGCATCTTTAGTGAAGTTATGAGTTATAATAAAAATAAGTGTACAGCAGGCGCTGGGAAGCATTTTTAAGCGATAAAAACTGCAAATGTGTCTAAAACTCCAACCAAAGCTTTGAGATTCAAACCACTGCCTGTAACTAGTATAAAGGGGAGAGTTTTACTCTAAAAAGCAAGATAATTTACTGGGAAAGCATCCTTTGTGAAGTTATGAGTCAAAATAAAAAAAGTGTACAGCAGGCGCTCGGAAGCATTTTTAAGCAATAAAAACTGCAAATGTGTGTAAAACTCCAACCAAAGCTTTGGGATTCAAACCACTGCCTGTAACTAGTATAAAGGGGAGAGTTTTACTCTAAAAAGCAAGATAATTTACTGGGAAAGCATTCTTTGTGAAGTTCTGAGTCAAAATATAAAAAGTGTACAGCAGGCGCTGGGAAGAATTTTTTAGCAATAAAAACTGCAAATGTGTGTAAAACTCCAACCAAAGCTTTGGGATTCAAACCACTGCCTGTCAATAGTATGCAGGGGAGAGTTCTAATTTAAAAAGCAAGAGACTTTAATGGTAAAGCATCCTTTGTGAAGTTCTGAGTCAAAATATAAAAAGTGTACAGCAGGCGCTGGGAAGCATTTTTAAGCAATAAAAACTGCAAATGTGTGTAAAACTCAAACCAAAGCTTTGGGATTCAAACCACTGCCTGGAACTAGTATAAAGGGGAGAGTTCTACTCTAAAAATCAAGAGAATGTACTGGGAAAGCATCCTTTGTGAAGTTATGAGTCAAAACAAAAAAAGTGTACAGCAGGCGCTGGGAAGCATTTTTAAGCAATAAAAACTGCAAACGTGTATAAAACTCCAACCAAAGCTTTGGGATTCAAACCACTGCCTGTAACTGGTCTAAAGGGGAGAGTTCTACTCTAAAAAGAAAGAGACTTTACTGGGAAAGGATTATTTGTGAAGTTATGAGTGAAAATAAAAAAAGTGTAAAGAAGGCGCTGGGAAGCATTTTTAAGCAATAAAAACTGCAAATGTGGATAAAACTCCAACCAAAGCTTTGGGATTCAAACCACTGCCTGTAACGAGTTTAAAGGGGAGAGTTCTACTCTAAAAGCCAAGATACTTTACTGGGAAAGCATCCTTTGTGAAGTTATGAGTCAAAATAAAGTAAGTGTACAGCAGGCGCTGGGAAGCATTTTTAAGCAATAAAAACTGCAAATGTTTGTAAAACTCCAAACAAAGCTTTGGGATTCAAACCACGGCCTGTAACCCGTATAAAGGGGAGAGTTTTACTCTAAAAAGCAAGATAATTTACCGGTAAAGCATCATTAGTGAAGTTATGAGTTACAAAAAAAAAAGTGTACAGCAGAGGTAGCTGGGAAGCATTTTTCAGCGATAAAAACTGCAAATGTGTGTAAAACTCCAACCAAAGCTTTGGGATTCAAAACACTGCCTGTAACTAGTATAAAGGGGAGAGTTTTACTCTAAAAAGCAAGAGAATTTCATGGGAAAGCATCCTTTGTGAAGTTATGAGTGAAAATAAAAAACGTGTACAGCAGGCGCTGGGAAGCATTTTTAAGCAATAAAAACTGCAAATGTGTGTAAAACTCCAACCAAATTTTTGGGATTCAAACCACTGCCTGTAATTAATATAAAGGGGAGAGTTTTACTCGAAAAAGCAAGAGAATCTACTTGGAAAGCATCCTTTGTGAAGTTATGAGTCAAAATAAAAAATGTGTACAGCAGGCACTGGGAAGCATTTTTAAGCAACAAAAACTGCAAATGTGTGTAAAAAACCCCAACCAAAGCTTTGGGACTCAAACCACGGCCTGTAACTGGTATAAAGCGGAGTTTTACACTAAAAAGCAAGAGAATTTACTGGGACAGCATCCTTTGTGAAGTTTTGAGTTACAATAAAAAAAGTGTGCAGCATGCGCAGGGAAGCATTTTTAAGCGATAAAAACTGCAAATGTATCTAAAACTCCAACCAAAGCTTTGGGATTCAAACCACTGCCTGCAACATGTATAAAGGGGAGAGTTCTACTCTAAAAAGCAAGAGACTTTACTGGGAAAGCATTATTTGTGAAGTTATGAGTGAAAATAAAATAAGTGTACAGCAGAGGGAGCTGGGAAGCATTTTTAAGCAATAAAAACAGCAAATGTTTGTAAAACTCCAACCAAAGCTTTGGGATTCAAACCACTGCCTGTAACTAGTATAAAGGGGAGAGTTTTACTCTAAAAACCAAGAGAATTTCCTGGGACAGCATCCTTTGTGAAGTTATGAGTTACAAAAAAAAAAGTGTACAGCAGGCGCTGGGAAGCATTTTTAAGCGATAAAAACAGCAAATGTGTGTAAAACTCCAACCAAAGCTTTGGGATTCAAACCACTGCCTGTAACTAGTATAAAGGGGAGAGTTTTCCTCTAAAATGCAATAGAATTTATTTGAAAGCATCATTTGTGAAGTTATGAGTGAAAATAAAAAAAGTGTACAGCAGAGGAAGCTGGGAAGCATTATTAAGCAATAAAAACAGCAAATGTATGTAAAACTCCAAACAAAGCTTTGAGATTCAAACCACTGCCTGTAACTAGTACAAAGGGCAGATTTTTACTTTAAATGCAAGAGAATTTACTTGGAATGCATCCTTTGTGAAGTTATGAGTCAAAATAAAAAAAATGTGTACAGCATGCGCTGGGAAGCATTTTTCAGCAATAAAAACAGCGAATGTGTGTAAAACTCCAACAAAAGCTTTGGGATTCAAACCACAACCTGCAACTAGTATAAAGCGGAGTTTTATACGATAAAAACAAGAGAATTTACTGGGAAAGCATCCTTTGTGAAGTTATGAGTCAAAATAAAAAAATTGTACAGCAGCCGCTGGGGAGCATTTTTAAGAGATAAAAACTGCAAATGTGTGTAAATCTCACAAACCACAACCTGTAACTAGTATAAAGGGGATAGTTTTACTATAAAAAGCAAGAGAATTTACCGGGAAAGCATCTTTAGTGAAGTTATGAGTTATAATAAAAATAAGTGTACAGCAGGCGCTGGGAAGCATTTTTAAGCGATAAAAACTGCAAATGTGTCTAAAACTCCAACCAAAGCTTTGAGATTCAAACCACTGCCTGTAACTAGTATAAAGGGGAGAGTTTTACTCTAAAAAGCAAGATAATTTACTGGGAAAGCATCCTTTGTGAAGTTATGAGTCAAAATAAAAAAAGTGTACAGCAGGCGCTCGGAAGCATTTTTAAGCAATAAAAACTGCAAATGTGTGTAAAACTCCAACCAAAGCTTTGGGATTCAAACCACTGCCTGTAACTAGTATAAAGGGGAGAGTTTTACTCTAAAAAGCAAGATAATTTACTGGGAAAGCATTCTTTGTGAAGTTCTGAGTCAAAATATAAAAAGTGTACAGCAGGCGCTGGAAAGAATTTTTTAGCAATAAAAACTGCAAATGTGTGTAAAACTCCAACCAAAGCTTTGGGATTCAAACCACTGCCTGTCAATAGTATGCAGGGGAGAGTTCTAATTTAAAAAGCAAGAGACTTTAATGGTAAAGCATCCTTTGTGAAGTTCTGAGTCAAAATATAAAAAGTGTACAGCAGGCGCTGGGAAGCATTTTTAAGCAATAAAAACTGCAAATGTGTGTAAAACTCAAACCAAAGCTTTGGGATTCAAACCACTGCCTGGAACTAGTATAAAGGGGAGAGTTCTACTCTAAAAATCAAGAGAATGTACTGGGAAAGCATCCTTTGTGAAGTTATGAGTCAAAACAAAAAAAGTGTACAGCAGGCGCTGGGAAGCATTTTTAAGCAATAAAAACTGCAAACGTGTATAAAACTCCAACCAAAGCTTTGGGATTCAAACCACTGCCTGTAACTGGTCTAAAGGGGAGAGTTCTACTCTAAAAAGAAAGAGACTTTACTGGGAAAGGATTATTTGTGAAGTTATGAGTGAAAATAAAAAAAGTGTAAAGAAGGCGCTGGGAAGCATTTTTAAGCAATAAAAACTGCAAATGTGGATAAAACTCCAACCAAAGCTTTGGGATTCAAACCACTGCCTGTAACGAGTTTAAAGGGGAGAGTTCTACTCTAAAAGCCAAGATACTTTACTGGGAAAGCATCCTTTGTGAAGTTATGAGTCAAAATAAAGTAAGTGTACAGCAGGCGCTGGGAAGCATTTTTAAGCAATAAAAACTGCAAATGTTTGTAAAACTCCAAACAAAGCTTTGGGATTCAAACCACGGCCTGTAACCCGTATAAAGGGGAGAGTTTTACTCTAAAAAGCAAGATAATTTACCGGTAAAGCATCATTAGTGAAGTTATGAGTTACAAAAAAAAAAGTGTACAGCAGAGGTAGCTGGGAAGCATTTTTCAGCGATAAAAACTGCAAATGTGTGTAAAACTCCAACCAAAGCTTTGGGATTCAAAACACTGCCTGTAACTAGTATAAAGGGGAGAGTTTTACTCTAAAAAGCAAGAGAATTTCATGGGAAAGCATCCTTTGTGAAGTTATGAGTGAAAATAAAAAACGTGTACAGCAGGCGCTGGGAAGCATTTTTAAGCAATAAAAACTGCAAATGTGTGTAAAACTCCAACCAAATTTTTGGGATTCAAACCACTGCCTGTAATTAATATAAAGGGGAGAGTTTTACTCGAAAAAGCAAGAGAATCTACTTGGAAAGCATCCTTTGTGAAGTTATGAGTCAAAATAAAAAATGTGTACAGCAGGCACTGGGAAGCATTTTTAAGCAACAAAAACTGCAAATGTGTGTAAAAAACCCCAACCAAAGCTTTGGGACTCAAACCACGTCCTGTAACTGGTATAAAGCGGAGTTTTACACTAAAAAGCAAGAGAATTTACTGGGACAGCATCCTTTGTGAAGTTTTGAGTTACAATAAAAAAAGTGTGCAGCATGCGCAGGGAAGCATTTTTAAGCGATAAAAACTGCAAATGTATCTAAAACTCCAACCAAAGCTTTGGGATTCAAACCACTGCCTGCAACATGTATAAAGGGGAGAGTTCTACTCTAAAAAGCAAGAGACTTTACTGGGAAAGCATTATTTGTGAAGTTATGAGTGAAAATAAAATAAGTGTACAGCAGAGGGAGCTGGGAAGCATTTTTAAGCAATAAAAACAGCAAATGTTTGTAAAACTCCAACCAAAGCTTTGGGATTCAAACCACTGCCTGTAACTAGTATAAAGGGGAGAGTTTTACTCTAAAAACCAAGAGAATTTCCTGGGACAGCATCCTTTGTGAAGTTATGAGTTACAAAAAAAAAAGTGTACAGCAGGCGCTGGGAAGCATTTTTAAGCGATAAAAACAGCAAATGTGTGTAAAACTCCAACCAAAGCTTTGGGATTCAAACCACTGCCTGTAACTAGTATAAAGGGGAGAGTTTTCCTCTAAAATGCAATAGAATTTATTTGAAAGCATCATTTGTGAAGTTATGAGTGAAAATAAAAAAAGTGTACAGCAGAGGAAGCTGGGAAGCATTATTAAGCAATAAAAACAGCAAATGTATGTAAAACTCCAAACAAAGCTTTGAGATTCAAACCACTGCCTGTAACTAGTACAAAGGGCAGATTTTTACTTTAAATGCAAGAGAATTTACTTGGAATGCATCCTTTGTGAAGTTATGAGTCAAAATAAAAAAAATGTGTACAGCATGCGCTGGGAAGCATTTTTCAGCAATAAAAACAGCGAATGTGTGTAAAACTCCAACCAAAGCTTTGGGATTCAAACCACTGCCTGTAACTAGTATAAAGGGGAGAGTTCTACTCGAAAAAGCAAGAGAATTTAATGGGAAAGCATCCTTTGTGAAGTTATGAGTCAACATAAAAAAAGTGTACAGCAGGCGCTGGGAAGCATTTTTAAGCGATAAAAACTGCAAATGTGTGTAAAACTCCAACCAAAGCTTTGGGATTCAAACCACTGCCTGTAATTAGTATCAAGGGTAGAGTTCTACTCTAAAAAGCAAGAAACTTTACTGGGAAAGCATCCTTTGTGAATTTATAAATGAAAATAAAAAAAGTGTACAGCAGGCGCTGGGAAGCATTTTTAAGCAATAAAAACAGCAAATATGTGTAAAACTCCAACCAAAGCTTTGGGATTCAAACCACTTTCTGTAACTAGTATAAAGGGGAGAGATTTACTCTCAAAAGCAAGAGAATTTACTGGGAAAGCATCATTTGGGAAGTTATGAGTTAAAATATAAAAAGTGTACAGCAGAGGGAGCTGGGGAGCATTTTTAAGCAATAAAAACAGCAAATGTGTGTAAAACTCCAACCAAAGCTTTGGGATTCAAACCACTGCCTGTAACTAGTATCAAGGGTAGAGTTCTACTCTAAAAAGCAAGAGACTTTACTGGGAAAGCATCCTTTGTGAATTTATAAATGAAAATAAAAAAAGTGTACAGCAGGCGCTGGGAAGCATTTTTAAGCAATAAAAACAGCAAATGTGTGTAAAACTCCAACCAAAGCTTTGGGATTCAAACCACTGCCTGTAACTCGTATAAACGGGAGAGTTTTACTGTAAAAAGCAAGAGAATTTACTGGGAAAGCATCCTTTGTGAAGTTATGAGTTAAAATAAAAAAGTCTACAGCAGAGGCAGCTGGGGAGCATTTTTAAGTAATAAAAACAGCAAATCTGTGTAAAACTCCAACCAAAGCTTTGGGATTCAAACCACTGCCTGTAACGACAACAAAGGGGAGAGTTCAACTCAAAAAAGCAAGAGAATTTACTGGGAAAGCATCCTTTGTGAAGTTATGAATCAAAATAAAAAAAAGTGGACAGCAGAGGGAGCTGGGAAGCATTTTTAAGCATTAAAAACTGCAAATGTGTGTAAAACTCACACCAAAGCTTTGGGATTCAAACCACTACATGTAACTAGTTTTAAGGGGAGAGTTCTACTCTCAAAAGCAAGAGACTTTATTGGGAAAGCATCCTTTGTGAAGTTATGAGTCAAAATAAAAAAAAGTGTACAGCAGGCGCTGGGAAGCATTTTTAAGCAATAAAAACAACAAATGTGTGTAAAACTCCAACCAAAGCTTTGGGATTCAAACCACTGCCTGTAACTCGTATAAAGGGGAGAGTTCTGCTCTCAAAATCAAGAGACTTTACTAGGAAAGCATCCTTTGTGAAGTTATGAGTTACAATAAAAAAAAAGTGTATAGCAGAGGGAGCTGGGAAGCATTTTTAAGCAATAAAAACTGCAAATGTGTGTAAAACTCCAACCAAAGCTTTGGGATTCAAACCACTACCTGTAACTAGCATAAAGGCGAGAGTTTTACTCTAAAAAGTAGGAGAATTTACTGGGAAAGCATCCTTTGTGAAGTTATGAGTCAAAATAAAAAAAGTGTACAGCATGTTCTGGGAAGCATTTTTAAGCGATAAAAACTGCAAATGTGTGTAAAACTCCAACCAAAGCTTTGGGATTCAAACCTCTGTCTGTAACTAGTATAAAGGGGAGAGTTTTACTCTAAAAACCAAGAGAATTTCCTGGGACAGCATCCTTTGTGAAGTTATGAGTTACAAAAAAAAAAGTGTACAGCAGGCGCTGGGAAGCATTTTTAAGCGATAAAAACAGCAAATGTGTGTAAAACTCCAACCAAAGCTTTGGGATTCAAACCACTGCCTGTAACTAGTATAAAGGGGAGAGTTTTCCTCTAAAATGCAATAGAATTTATTTGAAAGCATCATTTGTGAAGTTATGAGTGAAAATAAAAAAAGTGTACAGCAGAGGAAGCTGGGAAGCATTATTAAGCAATAAAAACAGCAAATGTATGTAAAACTCCAAACAAAGCTTTGAGATTCAAACCACTGCCTGTAACTAGTACAAAGGGCAGATTTTTACTTTAAATGCAAGAGAATTTACTTGGAATGCATCCTTTGTGAAGTTATGAGTCAAAATAAAAAAAATGTGTACAGCATGCGCTGGGAAGCATTTTTCAGCAATAAAAACAGCGAATGTGTGTAAAACTCCAACCAAAGCTTTGGGATTCAAACCACTGCCTGTAACTAGTATAAAGGGGAGAGTTCTACTCGAAAAAGCAAGAGAATTTAATGGGAAAGCATCCTTTGTGAAGTTATGAGTCAACATAAAAAAAGTGTACAGCAGGCGCTGGGAAGCATTTTTAAGCGATAAAAACTGCAAATGTGTGTAAAACTCCAACCAAAGCTTTGGGATTCAAACCACTGCCTGTAATTAGTATCAAGGGTAGAGTTCTACTCTAAAAAGCAAGAAACTTTACTGGGAAAGCATCCTTTGTGAATTTATAAATGAAAATAAAAAAAGTGTACAGCAGGCGCTGGGAAGCATTTTTAAGCAATAAAAACAGCAAATATGTGTAAAACTCCAACCAAAGCTTTGGGATTCAAACCACTTTCTGTAACTAGTATAAAGGGGAGAGATTTACTCTCAAAAGCAAGAGAATTTACTGGGAAAGCATCATTTGGGAAGTTATGAGTTAAAATATAAAAAGTGTACAGCAGAGGGAGCTGGGGAGCATTTTTAAGCAATAAAAACAGCAAATGTGTGTAAAACTCCAACCAAAGCTTTGGGATTCAAACCACTGCCTGTAACTAGTATCAAGGGTAGAGTTCTACTCTAAAAAGCAAGAGACTTTACTGGGAAAGCATCCTTTGTGAATTTATAAATGAAAATAAAAAAAGTGTACAGCAGGCGCTGGGAAGCATTTTTAAGCAATAAAAACAGCAAATGTGTGTAAAACTCCAACCAAAGCTTTGGGATTCAAACCACTGCCTGTAACTCGTATAAACGGGAGAGTTTTACTGTAAAAAGCAAGAGAATTTACTGGGAAAGCATCCTTTCTGAAGTTATGAGTTAAAATAAAAAAGTCTACAGCAGAGGCAGCTGGGGAGCATTTTTAAGTAATAAAAACAGCAAATCTGTGTAAAACTCCAACCAAAGCTTTGGGATTCAAACCACTGCCTGTAACGACAACAAAGGGGAGAGTTCAACTCAAAAAAGCAAGAGAATTTACTGGGAAAGCATCCTTTGTGAAGTTATGAATCAAAATAAAAAAAAGTGGACAGCAGAGGGAGCTGGGAAGCATTTTTAAGCATTAAAAACTGCAAATGTGTGTAAAACTCACACCAAAGCTTTGGGATTCAAACCACTACATGTAACTAGTTTTAAGGGGAGAGTTCTACTCTCAAAAGCAAGAGACTTTATTGGGAAAGCATCCTTTGTGAAGTTATGAGTCAAAATAAAAAAAGTGTACAGCAGGCGCTGGGAAGCATTTTTAAGCAATAAAAACAACAAATGTGTGTAAAACTCCAACCAAAGCTTTGGGATTCAAACCACTGCCTGTAACTCGTATAAAGGGGAGAGTTCTGCTCTCAAAATCAAGAGACTTTACTAGGAAAGCATCCTTTGTGAAGTTATGAGTTACAATAAAAAAAAGTGTATAGCAGAGGGAGCTGGGAAGCATTTTTAAGCAATAAAAACTGCAAATGTGTGTAAAACTCCAACCAAAGCTTTGGGATTCAAACCACTACCTGTAACTAGCATAAAGGCGAGAGTTTTACTCTAAAAAGTAGGAGAATTTACTGGGAAAGCATCCTTTGTGAAGTTATGAGTCAAAATAAAAAAAGTGTACAGCATGTTCTGGGAAGCATTTTTAAGCGATAAAAACTGCAAATGTGTGTAAAACTCCAACCAAAGCTTTGGGATTCAAACCTCTGTCTGTAACTAGTATAAAGGGGAGAGTTTTACTCTAAAAAGCAAGAGAATTTCATGGGAAAGCATCCTTTGTGAAGTTCTGAGTCAAAATAAAAAAAGTTTACAAAGGCGCTGGGAAGCATTTTTCAGCAATAAAAACTGCAAATGTGTGTAAAACTCCAACCAAAGCTTTGGGATTCAAACCACAACCTGCAACTAGTATAAAGCGGAGTGTTATACGATAAAAACAAGAGAATTTACTGGGAAAGCATCCTTTGTGAAGTTATGAGTCAAAATAAAAAAAGTGTACAGCAGGCGCTGGGAAGCATTTTTAAGCGATAAAAAC
Source organism: Phycodurus eques (assembly GCF_024500275.1). NCBI lineage: Eukaryota > Metazoa > Chordata > Actinopteri > Syngnathiformes > Syngnathidae > Phycodurus > Phycodurus eques. Next base: position 20,986 of record NW_026904282.1, on the reverse strand, counting down.
TGCAAATGTGTGTAAAACTCACAAACCACAACCTGTAACTAGTATAAATGGGATAGTTTTACTATAAAAAGCAATAGAATTTACTGGGAAAGCATCCTTTGTGAAGTTCTGAGTCAAAATAAAAAAAGTTTACAAAGGCGCTGGGAAGCATTTTTCAGCAATACAAACTGCAAATGTGTGTAAAACTTACAAACCACAACTTGTAACTTGTATAAAGGGGAGAGTTTTACTCTAAAAAGCAAGAGAATTTACCGGGAAAGCATCCTTGGTGAAGTTATGAGTTACAATAAAAAAAGTGGACAGCAGAGGTAGCTGGGAAGCATTATTTAGCAATAAAAACTGCAAATGTGTGTAAAACTCAAACCAAAGCTTTGGGATTCAAACCACTACCTGTAACTAGTTTTCAGGGGAGAGTTCTCCTCTAAAAAGAAAGAGACTTTAATGGGAAAGCATCCATTGTGAAGTTATGAGTCAAAATAAAAAAAAGTGTACAGCAGGCGCTGGGAAGCATTTTTAAGCAATAAAAACAACAAATGTGTGTAAAACTCCAACCAAAGCTTTGGGATTCAAACAACTGCATGTAACGAGTTTAAAGGGGAGAGTTCTCCTCTAAAAGCCAAGATACTTTACTGGGAAAGCATCCTTTGTGAAGTTATGAGTTACAATAAAAAAAAGTGTACAGCAGAGGAGCTGGGAAGCATTTTTTAGCAATAAAAACTGCAAATGTGTGTAAAACTCCAACCAAAGCTTTGGGATTCAAACCACTACCTGTAACTAGCATAAAGGGGAGAGTTTTACTCAAAGATGCAAGAGAATTTACTGGGAAAGCATCCTTTGTGAAGTTATGAGTCAAAATAAAAAAAGTGTACAGCAGGCGCTCGGAAGCATTTTTAAGCAATAAAAACTACAAATGTGTGTAAAACTCACAAACCACAACCTGGAACTTGTATAAAGGGGATAGTTTTACTCTAAAAAGCAAGAGAATTTACTGGGAAAGCATCCTTTGTGAAGTTCTGAGTGAAAATAAAAAAAGTGTACAGCAGAGTGAGCTGGGAGGCATTTTTAAGTCATAAAAACAGCAAATGTGTGTAAAACTCCAACCAAAGCTTTGGGATTCAAACCACTGCCTGTAACGACAACAAAGGGGAGAGTTCAACTCAAAAAAGCAAGAGAATTTACTGGGAAAGCATTCTTTGTGAAGTTATGAGTCAAAATAAAAAAAAGTGTACAGCAGAGGGAGCTGGCAAGCATTTTTAAGCATTAAAAACTGCAAATGTGTGTAAAACTCACACCAAAGCTTTGGGAATCAAACCACTACCTGTAACTAGTTTTAAGGGGAGAGTTCTACTCTCAAAAGCAAGAGACTTTATTGGGAAAGCATCCTTTGTGAAGTTATGAGTCAAAATAAAAAAAAGTGTACAGCAGGCGCTGGGAAGCATTTTTAAGCAATAAAAACAACAAATGTGTGTAAAACTCCAACCAAAGCTTTGGGATTCAAACCACTGCCTGTAACTCGTATAAAGGGGAGAGTTCTGCTCTCAAAATCAAGAGACTTTACTGGGAAAGCATCCTTTGTGAAGTTATGAGTTACAATAAAAAAAAGTGTACAGCAGAGGGAGCTGGGAAGCATTTTTAAGCAATAAAAACTGCAAATGTGTGTAAATCTCACAAACCACAACCTGTAACTAGTATAAAGGGGATAGTTTTACTATAAAAAGCAAGAGAATTTACTGGGAAAGCATCCTTTGTGAAGTTATGAGTCACAATAAAAAAAAGTGTACAGCAGGCGCTGGGAAGCATTTTTAAGCGATAAAAACTGCAAATGTGTTTAAAACTCAAACCAAAGCTTTGGTATTCAAACCACTGCCTGTAACTAGTATGAAGGGGAAAGTTTTTCTCTAAAAAGCAAGAAAATTAATTGGGAAAGCATCCTTTGTGAAGTTATGAGTCAAAATAAAAAAAGTGTAAAGCAGGCGCTGGGAAGCAATTTTAAGCAATAAAAACTGCAAATGTGTGTAAAACTCCAACCAAAGCTTTGGGATTCAAACCACTGCCTTTAACTAGTATAAAGGGGAGAGTTTTACTCTAAAAAGCAAGAGAATTTACCGGGAAAGCATCTTTAGTGAAGTTATGAGTTATAATAAAAATAAGTGTACAGCAGGCGCTGGGAAGCATTTTTAAGCGATAAAAACTGCAAATGTGTCTAAAACTCCAACCAAAGCTTTGAGATTCAAACCACTGCCTGTAACTAGTATAAAGGGGAGAGTTTTACTCTAAAAAGCAAGATAATTTCCAGAGAAAGCATCCTTTGTGAAGTTATGAGTAAAAAAAAAAAAGTGCACAGCAGACGCTGGGAAGCATTTTTAAGCAATAAAAACTGCAAATGTGTGTAAAACTCCAACCAAAGCTTTGGGATTGAAACCACTGCCTGTAACTAGTATAAAGGGGAGAGTTTTACTCTAAAAAGCAAGATAATTTCCAGAGAAAGCATCCTTTGTGAAGTTATGAGTAAAAAAAAAAAAGTGCACAGCAGACGCTGGGAAGCATTTTTTAGCAATAAAAACTGCAAATGTGTGTAAAACTCTAACCAAAGCTTTGGGATTCAAACCACTGCCTGTCAATAGTATGCAGGGGAGAGTTCTAATTTAAAAAGCAAGAGACTTTAATGGGAAAGCATCCTTTGTGAAGTTATGAGTCAAAATAAAAAAAAGTGTACAGCAGGCGCTGGGAAGCATTTTTAAGCAATAAAAACAACAAATGTGTGTAAAACTCCAACCAAAGCTTTGGGATTCAAACAACTGCATGTAACGAGTTTAAAGGGGAGAGTTCTCCTCTAAAAGCCAATATACTTTACTGGGAAAGCATCCTTTGTGAAGTTATGAGTTACAATAAAAAAAAGTGTACAGCAGAGGGAGCTGGGAAGCATTTTTTAGCAATAAAAACTGCAAATGTGTGTAAAACTCCAACCAAAGCTTTGGGATTCAAACCACTACCTGTAACTAGCATAAAGGGGAGAGTTTTACTCAAAGATGCAAGAGAATTTACTGGGAAAGCATCCTTTGTGAAGTTATGAGTCAAAATAAATAAAGTGTACAGCAGGCGCTCGGAAGCATTTTTAAGCAATAAAAACTACAAATGTGTGTAAAACTCCAACCAAAGCTTTGGGATTCAAACCACTACCTGTAACTACCATAAAGGGGAGAGTTCTACTCGAAAAAGCAAGAGACTTTACTTGGAAAGCATCCTTTGTGAAGTTATGAGTGAAAATAAAAAAAGTGTACAGCAGAGGGAGCTGGGGAGAATTTTTAAGCAATAAAAACTGCAAATGTGTCTAAAACTCCAACCAAAGCTTTGGGATTCAAACCACTGCCTGTAAATAGTATAAAGGGGACAGTTCTCCTCGAAAAAGCAAGAGAATTTACTGGGAAAGCATCCTTTGTGAAGTTATGAGTCAAAATAAAAAAAAGTGTACAGCAGGCGCTGGGAAGCATTTTTAAGCAATAAAAACTGCAAATGTGTGTAAAACTCACAAACCACAACCTGGAACTTGTATAAAGGGGAGAGTTTTACTCTAAAAAGCAAGAGAATTTACTGGGAAAGCATCCTTTGTGAAGTTCTGAGTCAAAATAAAAAAAGTTTACAAAGGCGCTGGGAAGCATTTTTCAGCAATAAAAACTGCAAATGTGTGTAAAACTCCAACCAAAGCTTTGGGATTCAAACCACAACCTGCAACTAGTATAAAGCGGAGTTTTATACGATAAAAACAAGAGAATTTACTGGGAAAGCATCCTTTGTGAAGTTATGAGTCAAAATAAAAAAATTGTACAGCAGCCGCTGGGGAGCATTTTTAAGAGATAAAAACTGCAAATGTGTGTAAATCTCACAAACCACAACCTGTAACTAGTATAAAGGGGATAGTTTTACTATAAAAAGCAAGAGAATTTACCGGGAAAGCATCTTTAGTGAAGTTATGAGTTATAATAAAAATAAGTGTACAGCAGGCGCGGGGAAGCATTTTTAAGCGATAAAAACTGCAAATGTGTCTAAAACTCCAACCAAAGCTTTGAGATTCAAACCACTGCCTGTAACTAGTATAAAGGGGAGAGTTTTACTCTAAAAAGCAAGATAATTTACTGGGAAAGCATTCTTTGTGAAGTTCTGAGTCAAAATATAAAAAGTGTACAGCAGGCGCTGGGAAGCATTTTTTAGCAATAAAAACTGCAAATGTGTGTAAAACTCCAACCAAAGCTTTGGGATTCAAACCACTGCCTGTCAATAGTATGCAAGGGAGAGTTCTAATTTAAAAAGCAAGAGACTTTAATGGGAAAGCATCCTTTGTGAAGTTCTGAGTCAAAATATAAAAAGTGTACAGCAGGCGCTGGGAAGCATTTTTAAGCAATAAAAACTGCAAATGTGTGTAAAACTCAAACCAAAGCTTTGGGATTCAAACCACTGCCTGGAACTAGTATAAAGGGGAGAGTTCTACTCTAAAAATCAAGAGAATGTACTGGGAAAGCATCCTTTGTGAAGTTATGAGTCAAAACAAAAAAAGTGTACAGCAGGCGCTGGGAAGCATTTTTAAGCGATAAAAACTGCAAATGTGTGTAAAACTCACAAACCAAAACCTGTAACTCGTGTAAAGGGGAGAGTTCTACTCTAAAAATCAAGAGAATTTACTGAGAAAGCATCCTTTGTGAAGTTATGAGTGAAAATAAAAAAAGTGTAAAGAAGGTGCTGGAAAGCATTTTTAAGCAATAAAAACTGCAAACGTGTATAAAACTCCAACCAAAGCATTGGGATTCAAACCACTGCCTGTAACTGGTCTAAAGGGGAGAGTTCTACTCTAAAAAGAAAGAGACTTTACTGGGAAAGGATTATTTGTGAAGTTATGAGTGAAAATAAAAAAAGTGTAAAGAAGGCGCTGGGAAGCATTTTTAAGCAATAAAAACTGCAAATGTGGATAAAACTCCAACCAAAGCTTTGGGATTCAAACCACTGCCTGTAACGAGTTTAAAGGGGAGAGTTCTACTCTAAAAGCCAAGATACTTTACTGGGAAAGCATCCTTTGTGAAGTTATGAGTCAAAATAAAGTAAGTGTACAGCAGGCGCTGGGAAGCATTTTTAAGCAATAAAAACTGCAAATGTTTGTAAAACTCCAAACAAAGCTTTGGGATTCAAACCACGGCCTGTAACCCGTATAAAGGGGAGAGTTTTACTCTAAAAAGCAAGATAATTTACCGGTAAAGCATCATTAGTGAAGTTATGAGTTACAAAAAAAAAAGTGTACAGCAGAGGTAGCTGGGAAGCATTTTTCAGCGATAAAAACTGCAAATGTGTGTAAAACTCCAACCAAAGCTTTGGGATTCAAAACACTGCCTGTAACTAGTATAAAGGGGAGAGTTTTACTCTAAAAAGCAAGAGAATTTCATGGGAAAGCATCCTTTGTGAAGTTATGAGTGAAAATAAAAAACGTGTACAGCAGGCGCTGGGAAGCATTTTTAAGCAATAAAAACTGCAAATGTGTGTAAAACTCCAACCAAATTTTTGGGATTCAAACCACTGCCTGTAATTAATATAAAGGGGAGAGTTTTACTCGAAAAAGCAAGAGAATCTACTTGGAAAGCATCCTTTGTGAAGTTATGAGTCAAAATAAAAAATGTGTACAGCAGGCACTGGGAAGCATTTTTAAGCAACAAAAACTGCAAATGTGTGTAAAAAACCCCAACCAAAGCTTTGGGACTCAAACCACGGCCTGTAACTGGTATAAAGCGGAGTTTTACACTAAAAAGCAAGAGAATTTACTGGGACAGCATCCTTTGTGAAGTTTTGAGTTACAATAAAAAAAGTGTGCAGCATGCGCAGGGAAGCATTTTTAAGCGATAAAAACTGCAAATGTATCTAAAACTCCAACCAAAGCTTTGGGATTCAAACCACTGCCTGCAACATGTATAAAGGGGAGAGTTCTACTCTAAAAAGCAAGAGACTTTACTGGGAAAGCATTATTTGTGAAGTTATGAGTGAAAATAAAATAAGTGTACAGCAGAGGGAGCTGGGAAGCATTTTTAAGCAATAAAAACAGCAAATGTTTGTAAAACTCCAACCAAAGCTTTGGGATTCAAACCACTGCCTGTAACTAGTATAAAGGGGAGAGTTTTACTCTAAAAACCAAGAGAATTAACTGGGAAAGCATCCTTTGTGAAGTTATGGGTGAAAATAAAAAAAGTTTACAGCAGAGGAAGCTGTGAAGCATTTTTAAGCGATAAAAACTGCAAATGTGTGTAAAACTCCAACCAAAGCTTTGGGATTCAAACCACTGCCTGTAACGAGTAAGAAGGGGAGAGTTTTACTCTAAAAACCAAGAGAATTTCCTGGGACAGCATCCTTTGTGAAGTTATGAGTTACAAAAAAAAAAGTGTACAGCAGGCGCTGGGAAGCATTTTTAAGCGATAAAAACAGCAAATGTGTGTAAAACTCCAACCAAAGCTTTGGGATTCAAACCACTGCCTGTAACTAGTATAAAGGGGAGAGTTTTCCTCTAAAATGCAATAGAATTTATTTGAAAGCATCATTTGTGAAGTTATGAGTGAAAATAAAAAAAGTGTACAGCAGAGGAAGCTGGGAAGCATTATTAAGCAATAAAAACAGCAAATGTATGTAAAACTCCAAACAAAGCTTTGAGATTCAAACCACTGCCTGTAACTAGTACAAAGGGCAGATTTTTACTTTAAATGCAAGAGAATTTACTTGGAATGCATCCTTTGTGAAGTTATGAGTCAAAATAAAAAAAATGTGTACAGCATGCGCTGGGAAGCATTTTTCAGCAATAAAAACAGCGAATGTGTGTAAAACTCCAACCAAAGCTTTGGGATTCAAACCACTGCCTGTAACTAGTATAAAGGGGAGAGTTCTACTCGAAAAAGCAAGAGAATTTAATGGGAAAGCATCCTTTGTGAAGTTATGAGTCAAAATAAAAAAAGTGTACAGCAGAGGAAGCTGGGAAGCATTTTTAAGCGATAAAAACTGCAAATGTGTATAAAACTCCAGCCAAAGCTTTGGGATTAAAACCACTGCCTGTAACTAGTATAAAGGGGAGAGTTCAACTCAAAAAAGCAAGAGAATTTGATGGGAAAGCATCCTTTGTGAATTTATGAGTCAAAATAAAAAAAAGTGTACAGCAGGCGCTGGGAAGCATTTTTAAGCAATAAAAACTGCAAATGTGTGTAATACTCACAAACCACAACCTGTAACTAGTATAAAGGGGAGAGTTTTACTCTCAAAAGCAAGAGACTTTACTGGGAAAGCATCCTTTGTGAAGTTATGAGTGAAAATAAAAAAATGTGTACAGCAGGCGCTCGGAAGCATTTTTAAGCAATAAAAACTACAAATGTGTGTAAAACTCCAACCAAAGCTTTGGGATTCAAACCACTACCTGTAACTACCATAAAGGGGAGAGTTCTACTCGAAAAAGCAAGAGACTTTACTTGGAAAGCATCCTTTGTGAAGTGTTGAGTGAAAATAAAAAAAGTGTACAGCAGAGGGAGCTGGGGAGAATTTTTAAGCAATAAAAACTGCAAATGTGTGTAAAACTCCAACCAAAGCTTTGGGATTCAAACCACTGCCTGTAAATAGTATAAAGGGGACAGTTCTCCTCGAAAAAGCAAGAGAATTTACTGGGAAAGCATCCTTTGTGAAGTTATGAGTCAAAATAAAAAAAAGTGTACAGCAGGCGCTGGGAAGCATTTTTAAGCAATAAAAACTGCAAATGTGTGTAAAACTCACAAACCACAACCTGGAACTTGTATAAAGGGGAGAGTTTTACTCTAAAAAGCAAGAGAATTTACTGGGAAAGCATCCTTTGTAAAGTTCTGAGTCAAAATAAAAAAAGTTTACAAAGGCGCTGGGAAGCATTTTTCAGCAATAAAAACTGCAAATGTGTGTAAAACTCCAACCAAAGCTTTGGGATTCAAACCACTGCCTGTAACTAGTATAAAGGGGAGAGTTTTACTCTAAAAAGCAAGATAATTTCCAGAGAAAGCATCCTTTGTGAAGTTATGAGTAAAAAAAAAAAAGTGCACAGCAGACGCTGGGAAGCATTTTTTAGCAATAAAAACTGCAAATGTGTGTAAAACTCCAACCAAAGCTTTGGGATTCAAACCACTGCCTGTCAATAGTATGCAGGGGAGAGTTCTAATTTAAAAAGCAAGAGACTTTAATGGGAAAGCATCCTTTGTGAAGTTATGAGTCAAAATAAAAAAAAGTGCACAGCAGACGCTGGGAAGCATTTTTAAGCAATAAAAACTGCAAATGTGTGTAAAACTCCAACCAAAGCTTTGGGATTCAAACAACTGCATGTAACGAGTTTAAAGGGGAGAGTTCTCCTCTAAAAGCCAATATACTTTACTGGGAAAGCATCCTTTGTGAAGTTATGAGTTACAATAAAAAAAAGTGTACTGCAGAGGGAGCTGGGAAGCATTTTTTAGCAATAAAAACTGCAAATGTGGATAAAACTCCAACCAAAGCTTTGGGATTCAAACCACTGCCTGTAACGAGTTTAAAGGGGAGAGTTCTACTCTAAAAGCCAAGATACTTTACTGGGAAAGCATCCTTTGTGAAGTTATGAGTCAAAATAAAGTAAGTGTACAGCAGGCGCTGGGAAGCATTTTTAAGCAATAAAAACTGCAAATGTTTGTAAAACTCCAACCAAAGCTTTGGGATTCAAACCACTGCCTGTAACTGGTCTAAAGGGGAGAGTTCTACTCTAAAAAGAAAGAGACTTTACTGGGAAAGGATTATTTGTGAAGTTATGAGTGAAAATAAAAAAAGTGTAAAGAAGGCGCTGGGAAGCATTTTTAAGCAATAAAAACTGCAAATGTGGATAAAACTCCAACCAAAGCTTTGGGATTCAAACCACTGCCTGTAACGAGTTTAAAGGGGAGAGTTCTACTCTAAAAGCCAAGATACTTTACTGGGAAAGCATCCTTTGTGAAGTTATGAGTCAAAATAAAGTAAGTGTACAGCAGGGCGCTGGGAAGCATTTTTAAGCAATAAAAACTGCAAATGTTTGTAAAACTCCAAACAAAGCTTTGGGATTCAAACCACGGCCTGTAACCCGTATAAAGGGGAGAGTTTTACTCTAAAAAGCAAGATAATTTACCGGTAAAGCATCATTAGTGAAGTTATGAGTTACAAAAAAAAAATTGTACAGCAGAGGTAGCTGGGAAGCATTTTTCAGCGATAAAAACTGCAAATGTGTGTAAAACTCCAACCAAAGCTTTGGGATTCAAAACACTGCCTGTAACTAGTATAAAGGGGAGAGTTTTACTCTAAAAAGCAAGAGAATTTCATGGGAAAGCATCCTTTGTGAAGTTATGAGTGAAAATAAAAAACGTGTACAGCAGGCGCTGGGAAGCATTTTTAAGCAATAAAAACTGCAAATGTGTGTAAAACTCCAACCAAATTTTTGGGATTCAAACCACTGCCTGTAATTAATATAAAGGGGAGAGTTTTACTCGAAAAAGCAAGAGAATCTACTTGGAAAGCATCCTTTGTGAAGTTATGAGTCAAAATAAAAAATGTGTACAGCAGGCACTGGGAAGCATTTTTAAGCAACAAAAACTGCAAATGTGTGTAAAAAACCCCAACCAAAGCTTTGGGACTCAAACCACGGCCTGTAACTGGTATAAAGCGGAGTTTTACACTAAAAAGCAAGAGAATTTACTGGGACAGCATCCTTTGTGAAGTTTTGAGTTACAATAAAAAAAGTGTGCAGCATGCACAGGGAAGCATTTTTAAGCGATAAAAACTGCAAATGTATCTAAAACTCCAACCAAAGCTTTGGGATTCAAACCACTGCCTGCAACATGTATAAAGGGGAGAGTTCTACTCTAAAAAGCAAGAGACTTTACTGGGAAAGCATTATTTGTGAAGTTATGAGTGAAAATAAAATAAGTGTACAGCAGAGGGAGCTGGGAAGCATTTTTAAGCAATAAAAACAGCAAATGTTTGTAAAACTCCAACCAAAGCTTTGGGATTCAAACCACTGCCTGTAACTAGTATAAAGGGGAGAGTTTTAGTCTAAAAACCAAGAGAATTAACTGGGAAAGCATCCTTTGTGAAGTTATGGGTGAAAATAAAAAAAGTTTACAGCAGAGGAAGCTGGGAAGCATTTTTAAGCGATAAAAACTGCAAATGTGTGTAAAACTCCAACCAAAGCTTTGGGATTCAAACCACTGCCTGTAACGAGTAAGAAGGGGAGAGTTTTACTCTAAAAACCAAGAGAATTTCCTGGGACAGCATCCTTTGTGAAGTTATGAGTTACAAAAAAAAAAGTGTACAGCAGGCGCTGGGAAGCATTTTTAAGCGATAAAAACAGCAAATGTGTGTAAAACTCCAACCAAAGCTTTGGGATTCAAACCACTGCCTGTAACTAGTATAAAGGGGAGAGTTTTCCTCTAAAATGCAATAGAATTTATTTGAAAGCATCATTTGTGAAGTTATGAGTGAAAATAAAAAAAGTGTACAGCAGAGGAAGCTGGGAAGCATTATTAAGCAATAAAAACAGCAAATGTATGTAAAACTCCAAACAAAGCTTTGAGATTCAAAGCACTGCCTGTAACTAGTACAAAGGGCAGATTTTTACTTTAAATGCAAGAGAATTTACTTGGAATACATCCTTTGTGAAGTTATGAGTCAAAATAAAAAAAATGTGTACAGCATGCGCTGGGAAGCATTTTTCAGCAATAAAAACAGCGAATGTGTGTAAAACTCCAACCAAAGCTTTGGGATTCAAACCACTGCCTGTAACTAGTATAAAGGGGAGAGTTCTACTCGAAAAAGCAAGAGAATTTAATGGGAAAGCATCCTTTGTGAAGTTATGAGTCAAAATAAAAAAAGTGTACAGCAGAGGAAGCTGGGAAGCATTTTTAAGCGATAAAAACTGCAAATGTGTATAAAACTCCAGCCAAAGCTTTGGGATTAAAACCACTGCCTGTAACTAGTATAAAGGGGAGAGTTCAACTTAAAAAAGCAAGAGAATTTGATGGGAAAGCATCCTTTGTGAATTTATGAGTCAAAATAAAAAAAAGTGTACAGCAGGCGCTGGGAAGCATTTTTAAGCAATAAAAACTGCAAATGTGTGTAAAACTCACAAACCACAACCTGTAACTAGTATAAAGGGGGGAGTTTTACTCTCAAAAGCAAGAGACTTTACTGGGAAAGCATCCTTTGTGAAGTTATGAGTGAAAATAAAAAAATGTGTACAGCAGGCGCTGGGAAGCATTTTTCAGCAATAAAAACTGCAAATGTGTGTAAAACTCCAACCAAATTTTTGGGATTCAAACCACTGCCTGTAATTAATATAAAGGGGAGAGTTTTACTCGAAAAAGCAAGAGAATCTACTTGGAAAGCATCCTTTGTGAAGTTATGAGTCAAAATAAAAAATGTGTACAGCAGGCACTGGGAAGCATTTTTAAGCAACAAAAACTGCAAATGTGTGTTAAACCCCAACCAAAGCTTTGGGACTCAAACCACGGCCTGTAACTAGTATAAAGCGGAGTTTTACACTAAAAAGCAAGATAATTTACTGGGACAGCATCCTTTGTGAAGTTATGAGTTACAATAAAAAAAGTGTGCAGCATGCGCAGGGAAGCATTTTTAAGCGATAAAAACTGCAAATGTGTGTAAAACTCCAACCAAAGCTTTGGGATTCAAACCACTGCCTGTAACTAGTAAGAAGGGGAGAGTTTTACTCTGAAAAGCAAGAGAATTTCCTGGGACAGCATCCTTTGTGAAGTTATGAGTTACAATAAAAAAAGTGTACACCAGAGGAAGCTGGGAAGCATTTTTAAGCAATAAAAACAGCAAATGTATGTAAAACTCCAACCAAAGCTTTGGGATTCAAACCACTGCCTGTAACTTGTATAAAGGGGAGAGTTCTCCTCTAAAAAGCAAGAGACTTTACTGGGAAAGCATTATTTGTGAAGTTATGATTGAAAATAAAAAAAGTGTACAGCAGAGGGAACTGGGGAGCATTTTTAAGCAATAAAAACAGCAAATGTGTGTAAAACTCCAACCAAAGCTTTGGGATTCAAACCACTACCTGTCACCTGTATGAAGGGGAGAGATTTACTCTTAAATGCAAGAGAATTTACTTGGAAATAATCCTTTGTGAAGTTATAAGTTACATTAAAAAAAAGTGTACAGCAGAGGGAGCTGGGGAGCATTTATAAGCAATAAAAACAGCAAATGTGTGTAAAACTCCAACCAAAGCTTTGGGATTCAAACCACTACCTGTCACCTGTATAAAGGGGAGAGATTTACTCTTAAATGCAAGAGAATTTACTTGGAAATAATCCTTTATGAAGTTATTTGTTACAATAAAAAAAAGTGGACAGCAGAGGGAGCTGGGAAGCATTTTTGAAGCAATAAAAACAGCAGAATGTGTGTAAAACTCCAACCAAAGCTTTGGGATTCGAAACACTGCCTGTAACTAGTATAAAGGGGAGAGTTCTACTCTCAAAAGCAAGAGACTTTACTGGGAAAGCATCCTTTGTGAAGTTATGAGTTACAATAAAATAAGTGTACAGCAGAGGGAGCTGGGAAGCATTTTTAGCAATAAAAACTGCAAATGTATGTAAAAATGCAAACAAAGCTTTGGGATTCAAACCACTGCCTGTAACTAGTACAAAGGGCAGAGTTTTACTCTAAAATGCAAGATAATTTACTTGGAAAGCATCCTTTGTGAAGTTATGAGTCAAAATCACAAAAAGTGTACAACATGCGCTGGGAAGCATTTTTCAGCAATAAAAACAGCATATGTGTGTAAAACTCCAACCAAAGCTTTGGGATTCAAACAATTGCATGTAACGAGTTTAAAGGGGAGAGTTCTACTCTAAAAGCCAAGATACTTTACTGGGAAAGCATCCTTTGTGAAGCTATGAGTCAAAATAAAGAAAGTGTACAGCAGGCGCTGGGAAGCATTTTTAAGCAATAAAAACAGCAAATGTGGATAAAACTCCAACCAAAGCTTTGGGATTCAAACCACTGCCTGTAACTAGTATAAAGGGGAGAGTTTTACTCTAAAATGCAAGAGAATTTACTTGGAAAGCATCCTTTGTGGAGTTATGAGTTACAATAAAAAAAGTGTACAGCAGAGGGAGCTGGGAAGTATTTCTAAGCAATAAAAACAGCAAATGTGTGTAAAACTCCAACCAAAGCTTTGGGATTCAAACCACTGCTTGTAACTAGTATAAATGGGAAATTTTTACTCTAAAAAGCCAAAGAATTTACTGGGAAAGCATCCTTTGTGAAGTTATGAGTTACAATAAAAAAAGTGTCCAGCAGAGGGAGTTGGGAAGCATTTTTAAGCAATAAAAACAGCAAATGTGTGTAAAACCCCAACCAAAACTTTGGGATTCAAACCACTGCCTGTAACTTGTATAAAGGGGAGAGTTCTCCTCTAAAAAGCAAGATACTTTACTGGGAAAGCATCCTTTGTGAAGTTATGAGTGAAAATAAAAAGTGTACAGCAGGCGCTGGGAAGCATTTTTAAGCGATAAAAACTGCAAATGTGTCTAAAACTCCAACCAAAGCTTTGAGATTCAAACCATGCCTGTAACTAGTATAAAGGGGAGAGTTTTACTCAAAAAAGCAAGATAATTTCCAGAGAAAGCATCCTTTGTGAAGTTATGAGTAAAAAAAAAAAAGTGTACAGCAGACGCTGGGAAGCATTTTTAAGCAATAAAAACTGCAAATGTGTTTAAAACTCCAACCAAAGCTTTGGGATTCAAACCACTGCCTGTAACTAGTATAAAGGGGAGAGTTTTACTCTAAAAAGCAAGATAATTTACTGGGAAAGCATCCTTTGTGAAGTTCTGAGTCAAAATATAAAAAGTGTACAGCAGGCGCTGGGAAGCATTTTTTAGCAATAAAAACTGCAAATGTGTGTAAAACTCCAACCAAAGCTTTGGGATTCAAACCACTGCCTGTCAATAGTATGCAGGGGAGAGTTCTAATTTAAAAAGCAAGAGACTTTAATGGGAAAGCATCCTTTGTGAAGTTATGAGTCAAAATAAAAAAAAGTGTACAGCAGGCGCTGGGAAGCATTTTTAAGCAATAAAAACAACAATTGTGTGTAAAACTCCAACCAAAGCTTTGGGATTCAAACAACTGCATGTAACGAGTTTAAAGGGGAGAGTTCTCCTCTAAAAGCCAAGATACTTTACTGGGAAAGCATCCTTTGTGAAGTTATGAGTTACAATAAAAAAAAGTGTACAGCAGAGGGAGCTGGGAAGCATTTTTTAGCAATAAAAACTGCAAATGTGTGTAAAACTCCAACCAAAGCTTTGGGATTCAAACCACTACCTGTAACTAGCATAAAGGGGAGAGTTTTACTCAAAGATGCAAGAGAATTTACTGGGAAAGCATCCTTTGTGAAGTTATGAGTCAAAATAAAAAAAGTGTACAGCAGGCGCTCGGAAGCATTTTTAAGCAATAAAAACTACAAATGTGTGTAAAACTCCAACCAAAGCTTTGGGATTCAAACCACTACCTGTAACTAGCATAAAGGGGAGAGTTCTACTCGAAAAAGCAAGAGACTTTACTTGGAAAGCATCCTTTGTGAAGTTATGAGTGAAAATAAAAAAAGTGTACAGCAGAGGGAGCTGGGGAGCATTTTTAAGTCATAAAAACAGCAAATGTGTGTAAAACTCCAACCAAAGCTTTGGGATTCAAACCACTGCCTGTAAATAGTATAAAGGGGACAGTTCTCCTCGAAAAAGCAAGAGAATTTACTGGGAAAGCATCCTTTGTGAAGTTATGAGTCAAAATAAAAAAAAGTGTACAGCAGGCGCTGGGAAGCATTTTTAAGCAATAAAAACTGCAAATGTGTGTAAAACTCACAAACCACAACCTGGAACTTGTATAAAGGGGAGAGTTTTACTCTAAAAAGCAAGAGAATTTACTGGGAAAGCATCCTTTGTGAAGTTCTGAGTCAAAATAAAAAAAGTTTACAAAGGCGCTGGGAAGCATTTTTCAGCAATAAAAACTGCAAATGTGTGTAAAACTCCAACCAAAGCTTTGGGATTCAAACCACAACCTGCAACTAGTATAAAGCGGAGTTTTATACGATAAAAACAAGAGAATTTACTGGGAAAGCATCCTTTGTGAAGTTATGAGTCAAAATAAAAAAAGTGTACAGCAGCCGCTGGGGAGCATTTTTAAGCAATAAAAACTGCAAATGTGTGTAAAACTCAAACCAAAGCTTTGGGATTCAAACCACTGCCTGGAGCTAGTATAAAGGGGAGAGTTCTACTCTAAAAATCAAGAGAATGTACTGGGAAATCATCCTTTGTGAAGTTATGAGTCAAAACAAAAAAAGTGTACAGCAGGCGCTGGGAAGCATTTTTAAGCGATAAAAACTGCAAATGTGTGTAAAACTCACAAACCAAAACCTGTAACTCGTGTAAAGGGGAGAGTTCTACTCTAAAAATCAAGAGAATTTACTGAGAAAGCATCCTTTGTGAAGTTATGAGTGAAAATAAAAAAAGTGTAAAGAAGGCGCTGGAAAACATTTTTAAGCAATAAAAACTGCAAACGTGTGTAAAACTCCAACCAAAGCTTTGGGATTCAAACCACTGCCTGTAACTGGTCTAAAGGGGAGAGTTCTACTCTAAAAAGAAAGAGACTTTACTGGGAAAGCATTATTTGTGAAGTTATGAGTCAAAATAAAAAAAGTGTACAGCAGCCGCTGGGAAGCATTTTTAAGCAATAAAAACTGCAAATGTGTGTAAATCTCACAAACCACAACCTGTAACTAGTATAAAGGGGATAGTTTTACTATAAAAAGCAAGAGAATTTACTGGGAAAGCATCCTTTGTGAAGTTATGAGTCACAATAAAAAAAAGTGTACAGCAGGCGCTGGGAAGCATTTTTAAGCGATAAAAACTGCAAATATGTGTAAAACTCAAACCAAAGCTTTGGTATTCAAACCACTGCCTGTAACTAGTATGAAGGGGAGAGTTTTTCTCTAAAAAGCAAGAGAATTAATTGGGAAAGCATCCTTTGTGAAGTTATGAGTCAAAATAAAAAAAGTGTACAGCAGGCGCTGGGAAGCAATTTTAAGCAATAAAAACTGCAAATGTGTGTAAAACTCCAACCAAAGCTTTGGGATTCAAACCACTGCCTGTAACTAGTATAAAGGGGAGAGTTTTACTCTAAAAAGCAAGAGAATTTACCGGGAAAGCATCTTTAGTGAAGTTATGAGTTATAATAAAAATAAGTGTACAGCAGGCGCTGGGAAGCATTTTTAAGCGATAAAAACTGCAAATGTGTCTAAAACTCCAACCAAAGCTTTGAGATTCAAACCACTGCCTGTAACTAGTATAAAGGGGAGAGTTTTACTCTAAAAAGGAAGATAATTTCCAGAGAAAGCATCCTTTGTGAAGTTATGAGTAAAAAAAAAAAAATGTACAGCAGACGCTGGGAAGCATTTTTAAGCAATAAAAACTGCAAATGTGTGTAAAACTCCAACCAAAGCTTTGGGATTCAAACCACTGCCTGTAACTAGTATAAAGGGGAGAGTTTTACTCTAAAAAGCAAGATACTTTACTGGGAAAGCATCCTTTGTGAAGTTCTGAGTCAAAATATAAAAAGTGTACAGCAGGCGCTGGGAAGCATTTTTTAGCAATAAAAACTGCAAATGTGTGTAAAACTCCAACCAAAGCTTTGGGATTCAAACCACTGCCTGTCAATAGTATGCAGGGGAGAGTTCTAATTTAAAAAGCAAGAGACTTTAATGGGAAAGCATCCTTTGTGAAGTTCTGAGTCAAAATATAAAAAGTTTACAGCAGGCGCTGGGAAGCATTTTTAAGCAATAAAAACTGCAAATGTGTGTAAAACTCCAACCAAAGCTTTGGGATTCAAACCACTGCCTGTAACTAGTATAAAGGGGATAGTTTTACTCTAAAAAGCAAGAGAATTTACCGGGAAAGCATCTTTAGTGAAGTTATGAGTTATAATAAAAATAAGTGTACAGCAGGCGCTGGGAAGCATTTTTAAGCGATAAAAACTGCAAATGTGTCTAAAACTCCAACCAAAGCTTTGGGATTCAAACCACAACCTGCAACTAGTATAAAGCGGAGTTTTATACGATAAAAACAAGAGAATTTACTGGGAAAGCATCCTTTGTGAAGTTATGAGTCAAAATAAAAAAAGTGTACAGCAGCCGCTGGGGAGCATTTTTAAGCAATAAAAACTGCAAATGTGTGTAAAACTCAAACCAAAGCTTTGGGATTCAAACCACTGCCTGGAGCTAGTATAAAGGGGAGAGTTCTACTCTAAAAATCAAGAGAATGTACTGGGAAATCATCCTTTGTGAAGTTATGAGTCAAAACAAAAAAAGTGTACAGCAGGCGCTGGGAAGCATTTTTAAGCGATAAAAACTGCAAATGTGTGTAAAACTCACAAACCAAAACCTGTAACTCGTGTAAAGGGGAGAGTTCTACTCTAAAAATCAAGAGAATTTACTGAGAAAGCATCCTTTGTGAAGTTATGAGTGAAAATAAAAAAAGTGTAAAGAAGGCGCTGGAAAACATTTTTAAGCAATAAAAACTGCAAACGTGTGTAAAACTCCAACCAAAGCTTTGGGATTCAAACCACTGCCTGTAACTGGTCTAAAGGGGAGAGTTCTACTCTAAAAAGAAAGAGACTTTACTGGGAAAGCATTATTTGTGAAGTTATGAGTCAAAATAAAAAAAGTGTACAGCAGCCGCTGGGAAGCATTTTTAAGCAATAAAAACTGCAAATGTGTGTAAATCTCACAAACCACAACCTGTAACTAGTATAAAGGGGATAGTTTTACTATAAAAAGCAAGAGAATTTACTGGGAAAGCATCCTTTGTGAAGTTATGAGTCACAATAAAAAAAAGTGTACAGCAGGCGCTGGGAAGCATTTTTAAGCGATAAAAACTGCAAATATGTGTAAAACTCAAACCAAAGCTTTGGTATTCAAACCACTGCCTGTAACTAGTATGAAGGGGAGAGTTTTTCTCTAAAAAGCAAGAGAATTAATTGGGAAAGCATCCTTTGTGAAGTTATGAGTCAAAATAAAAAAAGTGTACAGCAGGCGCTGGGAAGCAATTTTAAGCAATAAAAACTGCAAATGTGTGTAAAACTCCAACCAAAGCTTTGGGATTCAAACCACTGCCTGTAACTAGTATAAAGGGGAGAGTTTTACTCTAAAAAGCAAGAGAATTTACCGGGAAAGCATCTTTAGTGAAGTTATGAGTTATAATAAAAATAAGTGTACAGCAGGCGCTGGGAAGCATTTTTAAGCGATAAAAACTGCAAATGTGTCTAAAACTCCAACCAAAGCTTTGAGATTCAAACCACTGCCTGTAACTAGTATAAAGGGGAGAGTTTTACTCTAAAAAGGAAGATAATTTCCAGAGAAAGCATCCTTTGTGAAGTTATGAGTAAAAAAAAAAAAATGTACAGCAGACGCTGGGAAGCATTTTTAAGCAATAAAAACTGCAAATGTGTGTAAAACTCCAACCAAAGCTTTGGGATTCAAACCACTGCCTGTAACTAGTATAAAGGGGAGAGTTTTACTCTAAAAAGCAAGATACTTTACTGGGAAAGCATCCTTTGTGAAGTTCTGAGTCAAAATATAAAAAGTGTACAGCAGGCGCTGGGAAGCATTTTTTAGCAATAAAAACTGCAAATGTGTGTAAAACTCCAACCAAAGCTTTGGGATTCAAACCACTGCCTGTCAATAGTATGCAGGGGAGAGTTCTAATTTAAAAAGCAAGAGACTTTAATGGGAAAGCATCCTTTGTGAAGTTCTGAGTCAAAATATAAAAAGTTTACAGCAGGCGCTGGGAAGCATTTTTAAGCAATAAAAACTGCAAATGTGTGTAAAACTCCAACCAAAGCTTTGGGATTCAAACCACTGCCTGTAACTAGTATAAAGGGGATAGTTTTACTCTAAAAAGCAAGAGAATTTACCGGGAAAGCATCTTTAGTGAAGTTATGAGTTATAATAAAAATAAGTGTACAGCAGGCGCTGGGAAGCATTTTTAAGCGATAAAAACTGCAAATGTGTCTAAAACTCCAACCAAAGCTTTGAGATTCAAACCACTGCCTGTAACTAGTATAAAGGGGAGAGTTTTACTCTAAAAAGCAAGATAATTTACTGGGAAAGCATCCTTTGTGAAGTTATGAGTCAAAATAAAAAAAGTGTACAGCAGGCGCTCGGAAGCATTTTTAAGCAATAAAAACTACAAATGTGTGTAAAACTCCAACCAAAGCTTTGGGATTCAAACCACTACCTGTAACTAGCATAAAGGGGAGAGTTCTACTCGAAAAAGCAAGAGACTTTACTTGGAAAGCATCATTTGTGAAGTTATGAGTGAAAATAAAAAAAGTGTACAGCAGAGGGAGCTGGGGAGCATTTTTAAGTCATAAAAACAGCAAATGTGTGTAAAACTCCAACCAAAGCTTTAGGATTCAAACCACTGCCTGTAAATAGTATAAAGGGGACAGTTCTCCTCGAAAAAGCAGGAGAATTTACTGGGAAAGCATCCTTTGTGAAGTTATGAGTCAAAATAAAAAAAAGTGTACAGCAGGCGCTGGGAAGCATTTTTAAGCAATAAAAACTGCAAATGTGTGTAAAACTCACAAACCACAACCTGGAACTTGTATAAAGGGGAGAGTTTTACTCTAAAAAGCAAGAGAATTTACTGGGAAAGCATCCTTTGTGAAGTTCTGAGTCAAAATAAAAAAAGTTTACAAAGGCGCTGGGAAGCATTTTTCAGCAATAAAAACTGCAAATGTGTGTAAAACTCCAACCAAAGCTTTGGGATTCAAACCACAACCTGCAACTAGTATAAAGCGGAGTTTTATACGATAAAAACAAGAGAATTTACTGGGAAAGCATCCTTTGTGAAGTTATGAGTCAAAATAAAAAAAGTGTACAGCAGGCGCTGGGAAGCATTTTTAAGCGATAAAAACTGCAAATGTGTGTAAAACTCAAACCAAAGCTTTGGTATTCAAACCACTGCCTGTAACTAGTATGAAGGGGAGAGTTTTTCTCTAAAAAGCAAGAGAATTAATTGGGAAAGCATCCTTTGTGAAGTTATGAGTCAAAATAAAAAAAGTGTACAGCAGGCGCTGGGAAGCAATTTTAAGCAATAAAAACTGCAAATGTGTGTAAAACTCCAACCAAAGCTTTGGGATTCAAACCACTGCCTGTAACTAGTATAAAGGGGAGAGTTTTACTCTAAAAAGCAAGAGAATTTACCGGGAAAGCATCTTTAGTGAAGTTATGAGTTATAATAAAAATAAGTGTACAGCAGGCGCTGGGAAGCATTTTTAAGCGATAAAAACTGCAAATGTGTGTAAAACTCACAAACCAAAACCTGTAACTCGTGTAAAGGGGAGAGTTCTACTCTAAAAATCAAGAGAATTTACTGAGAAAGCATCCTTTGTGAAGTTATGAGTGAAAATAAAAAAAGTGTAAAGAAGGCGCTGGAAAACATTTTTAAGCAATAAAAACTGCAAACGTGTGTAAAACTCCAACCAAAGCTTTGGGATTCAAACCACTGCCTGTAACTGGTCTAAAGGGGAGAGTTCTACTCTAAAAAGAAAGAGACTTTACTGGGAAAGCATTATTTGTGAAGTTATGAGTCAAAATAAAAAAAGTGTACAGCAGCCGCTGGGAAGCATTTTTAAGCAATAAAAACTGCAAATGTGTGTAAATCTCACAAACCACAACCTGTAACTAGTATAAAGGGGATAGTTTTACTATAAAAAGCAAGAGAATTTACTGGGAAAGCATCCTTTGTGAAGTTATGAGTCACAATAAAAAAAAGTGTACAGCAGGCGCTGGGAAGCATTTTTAAGCGATAAAAACTGCAAATGTGTGTAAAACTCAAACCAAAGCTTTGGTATTCAAACCACTGCCTGTAACTAGTATGAAGGGGAGAGTTTT